>NC_085860.1:19854321-19894321 GCF_034702125.1 Engraulis encrasicolus
CGCTACAGCATGCTCAAAATTCACAATTTAAGAGCGTTTTAATCCAAAACGTATTGGCGAAGCATGCTTGGCATAGTATGATGATTTCCTACAGGCTTCTTGATTACCAATACCATAGCGCGCGCGCGCGCGTGTGTGTGAGTGCTCACGCATGGGGGTACTTGTGTCTGACGTGTCGCGTCTGTGTTCTCACTTTTCCAGTTGCTTTTCACGTAGAAGTGATTTGCTTACAAACCAGACATACCCTCAAACGCAGTAGCCTTGTAATATCTACGTTTTGGGGTTGGGCCCGTTCATTTTTTTCTGGGCCCACCTGTTTTATTATTTCTGCCAACACCCGTGCACACACACACACACACACACACACACACACACACACACACACACACACACACACACCATCCACCACTTTCTGTAGTGTGTGCGTGTCCATCCTGTCCACATAAAATGTCCGCCCGCTCGTCGCCAGAGATGCGAGGTTAACGGCCAATTAAATGGCTGGGGAGGAAGATCAGAAGCTACTGCAGATGGGAGTGATGGGAACTGGCAAATAATGAAACCTGTGCTCAAAACCACACACACACACACACACACACACACGCACGCACGCACGCACGCACGCACACACGCACACAAACGTAGGGGTGATGTAAATCTTGCCCAACTGTTAAAATGTCTCTTTGTGTGTGTGTGTGTTTGTATGCGTGCGTGCGTGTGTGTGTGTGTGTGTTTATCTATTCAAAGCTAATAGCCAAACAGATCTCCTTTTATTCCTCCCGTTGCCCCAGGGAGGCACTGATGGCCAGCGTTTGATGTCCTACAGGGCTGTGTCTCCAGTCACATACAGATTGGAAATATGTGTGTGTGTGTGTGTGTGTGTGTGTGTGTGTGTGTGTGTGTGTGTGTGTGTGTGTGTGTGTGTGTGTGTGTGTGTGTGTGTGTGTGTGTGTTTGTGTGTGTGTGTGAGTGTGCGTGTGCCTGCATGTGGCTGTGAATGTCTCTGTGTATATGAATGTGCATGTGCTTGATTTCCTACGGGTCTTTGTCTCCGCGTACACCAAATTGGGCCATTGCTGTGTGCTATTGTGCAGTACCAAATGGCACAGTCCAGTCAGCGCTGAAAGCTCAGGCTAATAGCTACTGTTTAAATCCTGCTGTGATATGCATTTGCTGGCTTGAGTGTGTATGTGAGCGTGTGTGTGAGTGTATGTATGTGTTGTCTCCTCTGCTCTATTAGATACCATATACAGTGTACCCACCAACCCCATCTTTCTCAAAACTTTTATTCTTCTCTTCACATCTCTCCTGTCTTCTTCTCCTCCTTATATTTCTCTCTCAGTTGTCAGTAATAGACCTCCCTCCTTTCTCCTCTTCCTGTCCTCATCTAATCTAGATAGACAGGGAGGAGAAGCTTGAGAGTGCAGAGAGGGGAGGAGTGGAAAGGACCTGGGAGTAATGAAAGAGAAAGAGGGCTCTTTCATTACTCCCAGGTCCTTTCCACTCCTCCCCTCTCTGCACTCTCAAGCTTCTCCTCCCTGTCTATCCTCTCCTTTCTGTCTCTCCCCTCCTTTATCTCCCTCATTTCCCCCTTCCTCCACTCTCCACTCCTTCATTTCAATCCTCTCATTCCCTCTCCTCCTCTTCTCTCCTCTCCCTCCTTTGCCCTCTCCTCTCCTCTCTTCCCCACTACTCTCCTCTCCTCTCCTCTATATCCTCTCCTCTTCTCTCCCTCTCTCCTTTTCTCCTCTCCTCTCCTTAATATCTTCTCCTCTCCTCTCCTCTCCTCTATTTCACTCCTCTCCTCTCCTTTTCTCTTCTCTTCTCTTCTCCTTTATATCCTCTCCTCTCCTCCTCTCCTCTATTTCACTCCTCTCCTCATCTCTCCTCTCCCTCTCCTCTCCTCTCCTCTAGGCCCTGTGTAAGCCTCAGTATCTATCAGCATGACAGTGCGGAGAAGGGAGTCTGTTGCTCGACCCCCCTCACCTCATCACTAATTATAAGCCCTATTATGTTTCGCTGTCACTGGACGAGCTGCCACAGGCACCAACCTCCTGCCATGCACACACATGCACGCACGCACCACGCACGCACACACACACGAGTGGATGGCACTGGCCCCAACCTGCTGGTGAGGGGAGAAGGCGTGAGAGGCTATGAATTCACAGGAGAGGAGGAATGGAGAGAGAGAGAGAGAGAGAGAGAGAGAGAGAGAGAGAGAGAGAAGGAGAGGAGCCTCGTGGGGGAAAAGGCGTACGAGGCTACGATTTCAAGGCATTAAGAAAGGAGGGAATGCAGTGAGAGGAGGAATGGAGAGAGAGAGAGGGAGAGAGAGAGAGCAGACATCACTGGTTCCCCATCCTGTGATCCAGCAATACGTTTTTCCCTTTGTGTGTCCTTGGTTCAGCATGATTTGTTCCAATTAGCTTTGCATCTGATCAACTGTTGAAATACGTTTTTGTTCTTACTGGTATGATTCCTGCTGTGAATGTGAAATTAATTTCTTTTTCTATTATTATTACCCTAGTTGAAAAGCCTTACAGAAATACATACCAAGAGGGGAGCGAGCTACTGTAGTCAGTGCATGTTTCTTCCTGCTAGATTTCAGATGAGAGAGCCGACCAGCTGGACTTTCGCTCCTATTATCTCCACTAGCCTGCGAGCCCGTCTGGCAGGCAGCCATCCCGACTGACAGGAGCCGAGTAAGGCCTGGCGCTGTACTGTGTGCTTTGGGTCTGCTTCACATGGGAAAAATGGACGGATGAATAAATGAAACGATGGGAGTTTCTTTTACACCTTTGATGTGTGACACCACAAAGCAAGTGTGTACCCAGCATAGCAATACAAAGCTAATAATGTAATTTCATCTTTCTCCTTCCTTCCTCTCTATCTCTTCCTCTTCCTCTCTCTCTCTCTCTCTCTCTCTCTCTCTCTCTCTCTCTCTCACCTCCCTCTCTATCCCCCTCATCCACCTCTTTCTCCCTATATCTCTCTCTTGCTGACTGAATCTCTCTCTTCTCTCTCTCTCTCTCTCTCTCTCTCTCTCTCTCTCTCTCTCCTCCTAGCGTCATCTAAGGGATGTGTGCCTGTGCCACTGCCTCTGATGCCCATATTTTAAGGCCACACGGGGGACTTGAGGGGTTTGGGTTTGGAGCAGATTGAATGTCTGGCGTCAGTCTCAGCAGCCCGGCTCATTTGGAGCCATTCTGCAACTACCAACGTGATCTAATTACTTCCTGTTTATCGTGTCTCTGGGACTCTCTTGGCGACACACACACACACACACACACACAGAAGCGCACACACACACAGAGACGCACGAGCACAGACACACACACACACACACACACACACACACACACACACACACACACACACACACACACACACACACACACACACACACACACACACACACACACACAGACTAGCGGGCTTCATTAAATTCCATTAAGGGAAGGCATCCAGAACAACATGGTGAAGTTGATGACCCCAGAGCACCATGCAGACAGACGCCCCAATGGAGAGACTAGCACAGAGGAGAGAAGACCCATGGACCAGAGAGAATCAGGCAGCTCCCAGCAACAAAGCAGACAGACGCCCCAGCGAAGAGACTAGCACAGGTCAGAGAAGACCCATGGACCAGAGAGAATCACAAAACACTGAGGGTTTCATGACAGAGAGAAGTGCAGAGAAGAGTCATAGTTCACCGAATATCACCACAAACCCTTACAGACATTATAGACAGCAAAGCAGTGCCCCTGGAGAGCCATTGTGGTCTGTAGGCCAATAAACATGCACGACAAACGGCAAACAGTGTAGAGCCTTGGTCTCCAAACTAAGGCCCGCAGGCCAGACCCGGCCCGGGCATTAAAAACATCTGGCCCACCATGAGGTCAGAGCAAATGAAAACATAAATGTGTGTGATTTTCGATTACTAAAACTTCAGTGGGTCATATCTCTCCAAGACATTCACAGAGAGTTAGATCTTATGCTAAAACTCTCATAACAGACATTGACAAGAAAGGAAAACGGAAAAGCGAAAATCTGTTCTCTGTCCAGGCATCCAACTTGTTTCTCATTGGGTTGGGGCATTGGTTTGGCACATAGCCTCACTTGCACATGCGGCGCCCCCATTTACTGTCCATTTACCCTGAGGAGTGACCATACACCACCAGGCATACCAGAACACAGAGATGAGGCTTAAACAATGGGAAATTTATTCTCTCCTTTTTGATTTCTGGTTCATTTTAGTCTTTAAAAGTCTCACCCACAACCACCCTATCCAACCAGGCTCCATCCATGGGGTACAAGTGTCCATCTCAGTCTATCTGAGGCTGTGGTCTCCAGGAGGTGTGGCTCTGCAATGATGATGATAGCATGTAGATAGTAACTGGTCAACGTTCCAGGATTGTCATGACATCTCCACACACACTCAGCTATGATACTCGGAATTTCTAAAACACTTGCGAATACCACTACTACACACTCACACTGCACCACATTATTAGACTGCAAACAACCACAAGGGTCGACTCATAGCAAACGAGCACACTGTGAACAAATAGTAGCACATTAGCGAAATGGAAACATGGTGTGTAACCAAGTGTTAGTATTGAAACATGTTTTCATCACAGCCAGTGAGTTCGGAGAGAGAGAACACGCGAGAGAGAGACCGAGAGAGTGAGAGAGGGGCAGCCGCCTTTCTTGAAAGGAGGGGGCACGGACACTAGGCAGCGGACTGAAGTAATACTCATCTTAACGAGGGGCATGTTCCCACATCTCCTCGCTTTCAACATCGCAGACTACCAGCACTATGGTCGCAGACCTCATCCAGGCCCAAGGCCGTTCGCTACCTCCGTGTAGTCGCCGCTTGGTCCTGGGCATAATGCCAAAATAAAAACACCATCTTGCACAAGCAGATAGGCTATGTATAGTTCAGGGTTAAAGGTTGAGTCATTGACTTGAATCATTGGTACCTTGGAGGGGAAATTGGGAATGGATATCCAATTAATTCTCGCTGCAAAACATCCATATAGCACGTTCCTAGACAAGACCTTTGACTGTGCATTGGATGTAATTGACCCGGGTTGGTGAATTGCTTTTTCATTGTTTTGCATTCATTCTTGATTGCCTTCTTTGAAACAAGGTTTTGTGTAAACATGTACACTCCTCTTGTGAACCTCTCTCACAAAAAAACAAACCGCATTCCCCCTGAGGAGCATTTTGGGAGTACCCTGGTCAAAGCAAGCAAGCACTGTTTGAAAGGACCAGAGAGAAAGAGAGAGAGAGAGAGAGAGAGAGACCTCCAAGCAAGCGTGCACTGTTGGAAAGGACCAGAGAGAGAGAGAGAGCGAGAGAGAGAGAGAGAGAGAGAGAGAGAGAGAGAGAGAGAGAGGGGGAGAGAACAAACCCTCAAACACCACTACCCGTATGCAGCTTGATTTTGCACTGGCTGTGTAATGGCCAAGTCCAGCAAGTGCTAATGGCCCTCAGGAGAGCAGCCCTGCAATGCTCCTGTAGCCTACAAAACAAGTTACCGTGGACCTGCAGATAATTAAAGATGAAGTGGCCAGCACACAACACAGACCCTATGGGGGCCTCAATCGCATTGACCATGTGGGGGTCTCAGTTACATTGACTTGCTGGTAATAGTGATGCAGGTAGTGGTGGTGGTGTGTTGGTGTGTGTGCATGTGTGTGTGTGTGTGTGTGTGTGTGTGTGTGTGTGTGTGTGTGTGTGTGTGTGTATAGCATTTGTGTGTGATGGTGGTGTGGGCCTTTATTGCATGTCCAGGCCCCAGAGGCCTGCAAATATGGAACTGCAACTCCTGGGGTGGGATGTGTGTTGTTACGGTGACCAATGGAGCATTGTAGGCTGCAGCCCTGATGTGGCTGACAAAACCAGCTGACCTGTTTGTTTTGAGTATTTCTGTTGTTTATTCATACGTTTCTATGGAGTGTTCCACTTAAATAGGGACACACTGGTGAAGTATTTCCAGCCAGGCAAGTGTGAATATATTATGATGTAATAGCCTGGAACACAGGGTCATTCACTCCTAAAAGGTGGAAAATTGAACAGGGTTTGCATACACACGCCTTTTCACCGTTTCAGGCAGGATTTGCTAACCAGGTGGGTCACCTCTTAACCCATTAACATGACCTATTTCCAGACCTTTGAACTTTGAACCTTCCGAACAGTAATTGTGGTTGCATGTGTTCATAGATCTGCCTTGACATCAGAGGCGGTTCTTAATGTAAGCACTTGAAGCACGGCTTACAGATATAAAAGCGATAAACGCGACATCCAAATTTAAACCCTTCTTCCTGTTATCGTGATTCAGCTATCTGTCTGACCTGTCTGCTACCGGCGGTTCTGATAAAACTGGTTAAACAGCGACACCACAGTGGCTATGGAGAAACACTGTTTAACATGATGGTGAAACTCGGTACTGCAGAAAATGAAGCACAATTTCTAAATGACTTGGAGTCAATGGCAGCGAATCTGTTTTTTAATTGGCTTTCCGCCGATGCCCCGCCAGTTTTTGCTTAAAGTGGTAGTTCGCTATTTTAGACATTAAGCCCTGTTTGTGTGACTTCTGGGGTGAAGTAGAGATGTTCTCATCACAATTTTGACATTTGGTGCTGAACGGAGCATTTGGGTATTCAAGACTGCAGCCCCCCCACCTTTACATTGACTCCAATGAAGCACTCAAGCAATCGATCATAAAATGGCATTAAACTTTCGTTTGCAGAGACATGAAACTCACCGAGTGGTCAGAGGTGGGCAGCGATACGTTGGCTCGAAAATCACCGCGAAATACGCTTCCAGAGAAGATATATTCATTATTGTCCGTCTTCATTGATTGTATTGGTTTGACTAGTATTACTCCGCGCGACCGGAAATAGGGGTGCGTTTGTTTACGTTACTATCTATGGTTTGTATGCAAGCTGTAGTTTTTGTAGCCAGTCCCGCTCAAAGATAGCCGTTCTACCTCGCTCCTTGATGTCTACATAAACAACACACTATCGCTACCTACTGGCTGGATGTCTACTGCTATTCAACGGCGTCTGGGGAAAAATAGGTCCGCCAAATGCTAAACAACAGTTAGACGGCATATTTCGCTGCAATTTTTGGGTCAAGTTATCGCTGTCTACCACTGACCACACGGTGAGTTCCATGTCTCCTCAAACAAAAGTTTAATGCCATTTTATAATCGATTGCTTGAGTGCTCTATTGGAGTCAATGTAAAGGTGGGGGGGCTGCAGTCTTGGATACCCAAATGCTCCGTTCAGCACCAAATGTCAAAATTGTGATGAGAACATCTCTACTTCACCCCAGAAGTCAAACAATCAGGGCTTAATGTCTAAAATAGCGAACTACCACTTTAAGCATGATTATGCTTATACCAACAGCGCGCCGGAAAATATGATTGACAGATGGGTTGATGAATCATAACTCGAGCTGACACCTTACGTTAACATTGGATTCAGGAAGTAGAGCTCAGGCAGACGTGATGTTTACATTTTTGACTGAAGCCAGTTGCTTTTATGATAATATGACAACACATTTGAACTACAATCAAAGTTTTCAGGAAACGTCTGTGTTTTGGATGTGGACAAATCATGGAGTAGAACTTTGGGACATATCATGAAGAAACGAATTAATAATATGCAGATAACACAAACCACACACCATCAGTTAGTTGAACAGAATAGACCCCTTGCACCGCCCTTGACAACCGTCGTTAGAACGAACTCGGAGGACAACCCAAGTCGGAACGCAGCGAGCAGTGCGTTACTTTGTAACTGTAAACTTCGCCATGGTTAATTTCTGCGCTGTTTACGGTTGTTCAAACCGCTCTGGGCGTGATAAACGGAGCTACTACTGTTTGCCTGCAATCCCGGCTGCACGTTACACCCAGACGAGACGTGATTTGTACAAAAAACGCCGTGAAAAATGGTTAAGGAGGATACGTAGAGAAGATCTCTTGAGCGAGAATTGCACCAAAAACCTAAATATAATTCGAGTCTGCAGTGATCATTTTATATCAGGTACGCTAACTATCAGTAGGCATAGCTATGAGAATGACTGTTAATGTGTTGTAATTTAGGCATACATAACAAATAAATAAATGAAACCATCGTTAAATGGCTGATGTTTTAAAAGTGACAGCTGATCTGATACCAAATGCAAATTATAAACCAGCTTCGGCTGCTGCAAGCCTGTGTTGGTGCTGACAAATTCGTGACCATAAAAGGAAAGAACATGACAGTAGACCTGAACTTACCTATGTTCATATAATTTCCATGTTTTGCGGTTTATCACAATAACAAGACCTTCCAACGGTAGCCTAACAAGTAGGGATAGGCCTACTGACCGCGTCGATGTAAACACTGACATGTGTCTCGCCAACAATTAAACACACCACCACAAGGGGGAGACATTGATAGGTAATGTTTGGCATATTATCGTCTCCCATCCTATATTGCTTGTTTGTTTCTTTTAGGCAAGCCATCATCTCTGATTGAGGAAAACAACCCCGACTGGGCTCCTTCACAGAACTTAGGACACCAGTACAGTGAGGTTTCCCAAAACAGCAAGGGAAGACATGACAGGCTACAAGACAGGCAAAGAAAGCAATCCATCAGCCAATTAGAAGAGAGTGTGTCAGATAACACCACCGAAATCGGAGGAAATGTCTCCATGTGCAGCCAAACCGATTTGAGCATGAATCAATATGAAGAGCTGTTAATAGAAAATGAGAGCTTGCGAAAGGAATTGGGCAAATACAAATTAGATATAGATAGCTTCATAGACAATGACAAGAAAACACTGCACTTTACTGGCCTTCCCAACTGGCAGCTGCTGTTCTCCCTGTATGAGTATGTGAAAGAGGACCTTGGCAGAGCATCTTCAGTGTTGACCCCCTTTCAAAAATTACTTCTCACAATCATGCGCATGAAACTTAGTTCTACTGGAAGTGACTTGGCCTACAGATTTGGTGACATCAATGAATCAACTATATCAAGAAATTTTAATCATGTGTTAGATGTTTTATATAATTGCCTCAAACCCTTAATCAAATGGCCAGACAGAGAAGACCTGAAAAAAACAATGCCTATGGATTTCCGAAAGCATGCCCCTAACTGTGTTGCTATCATTGACTGTTTTGAATTTTTTTTAGAATGTCCCTCAAACCCACTTGCCAAGGCACAAACATACTCAAGCTACAAACACCACAACACTGTGAAGTACTTGATCGGCATTACTCCCCAGGGCACTGTCAGCTTCATCTCAGACGGGTGGGGTGGCCGAGTGTCTGACAAACACCTTACTGAAGAGAGTGGCTTTCTGGAGTACTTATTGCCAGGTGACCTGATACTGGCTGATAGAGGATTTGACATCCGTGAGTCCGTTGGACTGTACTGCGCAATGGTGAAATTGCCAGCGTTTACAAAGGGAAAAAAACAGCTCAGTGGGATTGAAGTAGAACAAACAAGAAGAATAGCCAATCTCAGAATACATGTGGAAAGAGTGATTGGGAACATCAGAAAGAAGTACAGCATGCTCAGCTCAACGATGCCAATTGATTTTGCCAGGGTTCGCAGTGCAGATCTGACAACAATTGACAAAATTGTCACAGTGTGCAGTGCCTTAATAAATATGTGCGACTCTGTTGTGCCCTTTGAGTGACTGCAAGAAAGGATTTTTTAAAATCTTAAGATATGTAGCTGTTCATACGAGAAGTTAACTCTACAAGAACTGAACTGATCAACAAACCCTTTTTCAGTTGTTTTGTAAAAAAAAATCTTAAACTCAAATAAAATAAATGCATTTTATTGTATTATATATACATGGATATTCCACAGGTGATTCTTGTTTGCTTTATTTATGTCTGGGGTTCTTTTGTACTGTTAGGCCTACATTTCAATGTCTGAACTCTTTCCTGGCTGTGGGCTTCTGGAATAAAATTTGGCAGCTAATTCTGGAAGAACAGCCAGTTCAAAAAAGGTCTTGACCTTTGGTAGGGTGTTGTCCCAAAACTGAACGTCAGGGTAGATCCTTTCCACGGTCATGGACTTGGTGGTCCACACCACAAAATCACAGTAATCATACTGTGAAGCCAGCAACTGAGCCTGGACCTAAATAAATATTTCAGTACTATGTTTAGTCAATAGATTTTTAAACATAAATGCAATCACAAATTTAAATGTGAATAATTGGGCTAGCCTAGGCCTACCTGATAGTAATACTGGTGAGCTCTCTTTAGAGTGTAGCCTTTCCCATGGCTTTCGAGACAGAATGTTTTGTCCTGCAAAGCTGTTTCAATGTAGTCATCCTTGTGAATGAAAGGGCACTGCAAAATAAAAGGCAATGTTTTTGACACCAAGGCCTATGTGTCATTACACATCTCCACTTAGATCATTCAATGGTAATTACAACACCAGCTTTTAATCAGTCCAATGACATTGAGTTACCTTGATTTCACAGACTCCCAAACCACAGCATGTGCATGATATCAGCCCATCTGGTGATGCACCAATGTATGCATTGGTTTTGCTAATAACTAGCCCACATTCCTCCAATTGAAAGTCTTTGTGTAACTGATTTGCCTGAGCAACATAATCCTGTCTTGCCCTGGCTTCCTTTCTGTTGCCCCAGTCAGTGGCCTCCGTTCTGAATCGTTTGGTCTCCGGATAGCATATCTCCATTACAAGACTGTGAGCTGGATTTTGTGCGTTGGTGTGGCAGACTGCCTTGTATTTGGACGCTGTTATTCTGCCCGTCCTCATCCGGTACCACAAGCGTGACTGAGACTGCCCCCTTGTCTCCCTTTCCACTGCATGCTGTTGTTCTGCAGTAATTGTACAGAATTTAGAGGATTTGGGGATGATGTTATTTAGAATTTCAGTAAGGTTGGAATCACTCAGTGTTTTATCATATAAGTCAATTAAGATGGGGGGTAGATCAGATTGAGCAGATCGTGGCATATAATCATCAGAAAATTTTGGGATGAGGGACAATGCAGCGGGTTTGGAAGGACATTTTTTTAAAGACTCTAAAAATGTGTTGAATTTGGCTGGGGATGGGGGAACCATGGAAGCTGTGTTGTCATTTGGTGTTTTGGACTTAAAGAAATCTATGTCCTTTATGCGTGCATAGGGTACTGATTTCATGGGAGTAGGCATGACCCAGTAGGCCTTCTTGTCTGTGACGGTAAGGGAGTCACGCCGCTTAGCACCAGCTTCAACAGCCCATAGAACAGAGGCAACATGAGAGCAGCTCTCGCCCAGCCCTGCCATGCAATTGCAATGTGCAGCCAAGATCTTGCCACTCTTCTCACAGATCACCCAAGGTGTCAATGGTGTCTCTCTCATTCTCTGGGAGTGATTGACCTGTTAATAATAATAAAAATAATAATAAAAAAAAACATTAGTATTAGGCCTAACCCTGCTTAGCCTAGGCCTACTACTCTTCATGATGAACATTAACCCTGCTTAACTTCATGATGAACATTGGTTCATGATTAGCCCAATTGTTATTAATATTAGACCTTTTACTATCATTATGATATTATAAATGAATAGGACTATTATTATTATGATATGTTAGAGGGGCGGGACGATATAAAGGCCTATGCTACAACGTCCTCTTTTATAGCCTACCGCCAATAACCTCTCGTTTACTTGAGAGGGCGTTCAGCTGTGTTTGCATTGTGCAAACAGGTCAGGCACTTCTCTCCCACAGTTCGTCATAGGTAGGCCTATTCAACATCACTAGTTGTAACAATTATGCTAAACTGTAGCCTATAACAGAAACAAGCTTGCGCTCCAGAACCACGAACAACATTGTAGCCTTTCGTCCTGCAGTAGGCTATCCTAAAGTGCAACAGTGTAACGTCTTACCTTCGCAATGAGCAGTCTGTTATCTCCGAAGTCTTTACATGCGATCTCCCTCACCCAGCCTTTTTCGAAATTTTGATAGCATTTCAAGCTCTTGTAATTCATCAGGCTTTCCTGAGTGTAGCTGCTCTCGTTGAAAAGTAAATACATCCCGACGTGGATGTAAGTGACATCAGGCCACAAATCCAAATCGTCCTTTAAATCACATAGTAACGTAGGCTATCTGGTCTACTGCTCGCTGCGTTCCGACTTGGGTTGTCCTCCGAGTTCGTTCTAACGACGGTTGTCAAGGGCGGTGCAAGGGGTCTATAGCTAAACGGCAGCACAATATGCCTTTCTTGATTATGATATCATATGGATTACAAACGGGAACGTGGCCAATGATTTTGAAAACGTGTGGATTAAGTGAAAGGTTGGGATTTCTGCAGTCAAGACAGCATTTTACGGTAAGGTTATATTTGTCCGCTGTAACATGTTTGGTTGTTGATGAAGCTTGCGGCTTAGGAACGGGTTGACTCGCTCACCCATGGATGGGTTCACAATTGTTCAAAAGGGCTGGTGTCTGTCTTTCCCGTAGCCTGTTTTCAAGTGAACGGCAGGCCTACGCAAGTTTTTGGCAGCTCTCGTGTACAGTGTCCCTTGGTCGCAACGGCATGCTCGTAGCTAGGGCTGCGTACCGAATTTCGGTCCGGTCCTGGCACCGACCGAAAAGCCACATAGTATCGAATATCAAAACAAAACAAAAAAAACGGTGCCTTATTTCGATACCTTTTGTGCGTTTCAACAGTCCCTGTGTCAATAGTAAATCTGTGAACCAATAGCCATGTAGTCAGGTGAAATTGTCATTTGTGATTGGCTTCGAAGGACCTGGGTGGGCGGGACGAGCACGAGACATTTCATTCATTCAAAAAGTACTAGCGTTTGTTTACTCGAACAGCTGACAGTTGGTGAGGATATGTTGTAGGCTAACTTAGTTGTAGTAGCTAGTTGCAGTTAGTTGTAGTTGCAGTTGTAGCTAGTTGCAGCCCTGATGGACTTGCTGAGATCTAACGTGTGGTTAAACTTTGCTCGTGTGACTGGACGCAAATAGAGCCAGATGCTCCATTTGTGACAAAGCTGTCCCTGCGAAAGACGGCAACACGACTTGGCGAAACATTAACGCACCAAATCAAGGCTAAGAGCCGAAAGCTGCGCTGAAATTTACAAGCCATGGACGAATGGACATTAAAAATATTATTGTTTGAAATGAATTTGTATTTGTTAGTAAGTGTTTCTTGAACTCTATAGAAGATTAGGCCTATATGCGCTGCTGCCCTGTTTGTCTCTTCAGGCAGTGCCTGGCGCGGGCGCGGCTCAATCAGCAGAGTCCTTTTCAGTTGACGTTGAGGCTGTGTTGTGCTGAGGTGTTAATTTTGAAACATGTTCAACAACCCTTTTGTCCAACGAAGACGTGTGTGTTTGTGCAGTCATGATAATAGTGGTAGAACTACCGTCGCGCCAATCTTCCTCTGATGCTGTCGTTTTAAACCTCATTGAGTGTGCACTCTCCTCTCCACTTGCGCACGGCTACTGTAGTTTTGATAAGAATCAATGTGTGGGCGATCGCTAAGGGGTTTAATAAAGTGCGGAGATTTGAAACTTGTTCCCGCGGAGGGCAACGCTAAAAGACCCACTCGACATCCCTTCCATGCGATGCGTTAAGACAGCGTTAAGATAGCGTCTCCCAGACATCCCAAGTTCCAAAAACTTATTACAGGGAGCTGCTTATCAACCCCGGACACCCCGACCAACACATTTACAAATTAGTGTTACATTGTTTGTCAATGCCCTTTCTGTCGTTCAGTCTGTATATAACTGCCTGCTTTTTTTTACCCAGGACATTTGCAGGGCGCCCTACGAGGTGCACGTAATCTATTTCAAGTAGGCTACCCCTCGCATGACGCACGAGTCATTATATTCCTCTTTCCCGCATTGGCAATTGAAAAAACGCGAACTTGCATAGTCTAAAATCAGGAATGCTTTATCTGACTCGCGGGCATCGGAGAGCCACTATCAAATATCAGGGAGACTTATTGGACTTTCATTGGGATGTCTGGTCTTCCCAATCTGCAGGTTATGTATGAGTCAAGCGGTCAGGTGAAGGAGAGCGTGTAGCTACGTGAATTCAAAAGCAAATAATACGCAGAAGCTTCTAGAGAGAGAGAGAGAGAGAGAGAGAGAGAGAGAGAGAGAGAGCAACCTGCACCTGGAAGTGTGTAGGCCTATGTGTCTAATGCTCTTTTGCTCTATGATGTTGAGATTACTAAATAATTTACATGGCTGATTTGGGTTTTGGTGGAAAATTAGTAACGTGAATATTTGCTGCAATAGGCTATCTAGTAATAATTTGTGAAATAACAAAAGCCCTAGCCTAGGTTTGCCTAGAGATTATGACAATAGTAGGCTACATAGCAATTGAAGTAGGCTACTCATTGATTGCTGAGCTAACTGTCATCCAACTGTACTCCTGCCTACTTACTCAACACCTAGGCTACTTAGAAATCATCTTCTATATTTCATTTGAACTGAAGATATATATTGAGTAATTTGTAATAACATTCTTTAAGATGACTGAAATGCACTCACCGTATGCACAATACTACTTGTGAAAATTTAGAATTTGGTGATCTTATGGGTTCTTCATAATGAGATTAACTTCAAAACAACAGGTATCGAAAAACGGTATCGAAAAGCACCGGTATCGAAACTAAAGTATCGAAATTGGCACCGTATCGAAAAAAACAAAACGATACCCAGCCCTACTCGTAGCCACTCTTGACTCAATTTCTATTAGAAATGGAATGATAACTGTAGTGATGTGTTTTTCTGTTCAATGCATTGATATGAATTGTTGCTGTAAGATGCAACGCGAACATTTGGATTGTATTTTCAAGTCGTGGAGTGAAGGATGCGAAATGCAACGTGGTAGAATGACTTAGTAGCTTAGGGAGCTGTCTGAAGAGGTCAAAATTCACAATTTAAGAGAGTTTTTATTTTAAAAATCTCATCTGGGGGAGACCCCACTAGTTTGGCTTGGTTACAGAATTTGTGCTTACCAACATCACACTCCCCAAAAACGCCACTGCTTGACATGGTCAATGTATTCCAAAAAAATATTGAATTTGCCTTACTACATGGCCAGAGAGAGGCCCTTTTATTAAGCGGGCTTGCAGAGCAAGTCCCACTTATAGTAATCCCTAAGTACAGTTTATGCTGGCTTTGTTGCTTCTCTTGTGGAGGGCTGTAAAAATAGAGAATGGATATCCTCCTAGGCCTTTATAGATAGAGACACCGTTCAAACACTAAAACGACCGGCTCGGCTTGGAGATCATTTGTTCTACGATTAGCCTGTCCGTGTCTCTTGTCGTTTTTCCGTTTTTAGCGATTTTGTGCAAATTTGGGTCCCCATAGAAAACAATGGTAGAACCTTCAGGAGAGACTGTTCCGTCACTCTACAGATCAGTGTAGGAGGCTTTTTCGTTCATAAAACATTAACACTTTCACCTAGAGGTTTAGTTGACGCGTTGTTAGCGAGCTCTATGAGATGACTCCAAATGGTGAAAGTATCATGTTCCAACTCCCATTACTTTTTAAATTGCAGGTGTGTAAAAAAAAAGTGCTGGGCTGGCCCAATGGCTTTTCCTATTGATTCTTGAAGTCCCTTTCTGAAGAAGTCAGCATATCTTCCACAAGAGGTCCATTTGTGACTGAACCGTTTAACCTATAAACTTCATTCAAGGACTGTTAGAAAGATCACACGTATGACTCCAATCTGTGCAAAGGACATGGCCAATTCTTTTTCTTTTTTTAACAACAGCGATCTAAAATCTAGAAACTGTTTTGATGTTGCCCTCTGCCTTAGAGCACAATACTAACTACCATACAGTCAATCAGAACAGGTGCTGCCAATACAGGGTCCCATCTCAACTGTCACTTTCTCTCAACATTCTATTCTTAACGAGCAGCTGCACTGCCATTCTAGAAGTCTATTGTTCAGCTCTTCAATGCAATGTCATATTGGCTACGTGTACATGATGTTTTTAAGTCCGATTTAATAAATGTGATTTAAATAGATCGGATTAAGAGTTATTTTGCGATGTGTATACATGGCACTTTCACTTAAATGCGATTAAACGTCTGGGGGAAATAAAGCATTGCGATTGGACTGAGGACGCACGTGCTGAGCGAGCCAAATAAGGCACGGGGGCGTGGTCCAATGCCACCGAGATGCAGGTCATCTTCCCCACGAAAATCGTTGCCTCAGGCGGACTGAAATCACAACATTTCCCCCTTTCTCCCTGGATCATTTACAATGCTACATTAGCTACCCTGTTAGCATAGAAAAACGAGTGGTCAAATGGTAATGTGGAGTAACTTTGTTGTGCTTCATTACTTCGTGGGGCACTTTTACATCAATATATGGAAGCCACAACATTTATAGTCGCTTAGGGACTTTAAATTAAGCAAAACTTTCATGTGAAAATCAACAGGAAGTGCCGCCATTTTTTTCTCACTGGCAAAGAGCACGGTCTCTTGGCGCCATCATGTGGTCAACGAGCATGCGTGGAACGACTGGATTTATTGTAATTCCGAATAAAAGGTTACATGACAGAGGAACGTGTTTAATTGGATTTAAAAGAGGATTAAACCACCCACTTTAATCGGACTTAAGTTTAAATCGGAATAAACTTAAATCCTGTTCGGTAAGTGTTTACGGTCCGTGTATCATCCGATCATTCAATTATTCCATTCAATCTGGCAAACGGAAAACGAAATAACGACTCCATATTTTGTTTTCCCGTTTTTCCATATGGCCAAAAAATGGGGAGTTAAGTTGGTTTTCCTTTTCCCAACTCAAAACAGAACAAGTAATAAACGAGAAAACCAAAACGAAATAACAACTCTATTTTACGATTATTGGTCCCATTTCCCGCGGTGCTTTTCTGTTGCTCGCCCAAGTAAGACACGATAGTGCACAAGTGGTTGCCAAACGCGCTGCTTTACGCATTTCTCCGAGGCCTAGGCTACGACGTAATCAGCCTGCTGACGCTCCTAGGCTACTCCACAGAACATATTTCTGTCCTGCTGGTAATGGTAGCCCCTTGTGTCGGTGCCTATGGGTGGTAAAGATAGCCTAACTCCTTTACGCACTGTAGCCTACTGTTCGGTCCAGTAGGCCTATGTCTCTACCCCATAACCTCATTAATATTTGTGACTGTCCAATGGGCTAAGGCTCCTTCCACTAGTTCATTGTATTATTACAGGTGGAATGAAGTTTTGACCATTGGTTCGTGAGTCGGAAGAAATTTTTCTTCAACTGCTTGGTACCGTCTACTGACAGCCTATTCCTGGGAACTGCTACCAGCGAGGTCTCCTCCACAGTTGAGGCGTATCTGGTAGCAGCAGTTCCCAGGAATAGGCTATCAGCAGTACTTACTGTATCATTGATCAGCAGACGGTACCAAGCAGTGGAAGAAACGTTTGTTCCGACTCACGCACCAACGGTCAAAACTTAATTCCACCTGTAGTATTAATTTGCTACGTGTACATGATGTTTTTGAATCGGATCTAATAGATCAGATTTAAGTAGATCGGATTAAGAGTTATTTTGCGACGTGTATACATGGCAATTTCACTTAAATGCGATTAAACGTCTGGGGAAAATAAAGCATTGCGATTGGACTGAGGACGCACGTGCTGAGTGAGCCAAATAAGGCGTGGGGGCGTGGTCGCCAAACCTCCGGGGAACTACTGGGACACAAGCTTATCTTCAGCCCGAAAATGAATTCCCTCAGTGGACTCAAGGCTGGTAAAATCCCCTTTGGGTCTGGTTCTTTCAAATGCTAGTTAGCACCCTCCTAGCTTAGAAAAACGAACTGGTGAAAGGGTGATGTGGAGTAACTTTGTTGTGCTTAATTACTTCGTGGGGCACTTTTACATCAATATATGGAAGCCACAACATTTATAGTCGCTTAAGGACTTTAAATTAAGCAAAACTTTCATGTGAAAATCAACAGGAAGTGCCGCCATCTTTTTCTCACTGACAAAGAGCACGGGCTCTTGGCGCCATCGTGTGGTCAACGAGCATGCGTGGAACGACCGGATTTATTGTAATTCTGATTAAAAGGTTACATGACAGAGGAACGTGTTTAATCGGATTTAAAAGAGGAATAAACCACCCACTTTAATCGGACTTAAGTTTAAATCGGAATAAACTTAAATCCTGTTTGGTAAGTGTTTACATGATGTTTTTAAAGTGGAATTAAGTTTTAATGAGATTTAAAGTGAGTTAAATCGGATTTAAATGCCTCATGTAAACGTACCAATTGTCTTGCTGGAATACACATGATAGCCAGCTGCTTGGCTCAATGGTAAAGGTGCTGGATTGGCGATATGGAGGTTGTGAGTTCAAATCCCACTTGGACCCATGTTGATTTTCAAAATGATATCATATGCAGTGCTCCTTAGCCATTTTAAAATACCATGTATGTCATTTAGTATATCCCAAAAACGCGGAGCTACAACACTTTCAAGATGGCTGAATCCAAGATGGCTGAATTGTTTGGCCCATAACTTCTGACTGGGTGGATGGATTTTTCCAACATTTCGTTTAGCTTTGTTTTCTCAATAATAGTTTGTTTTTAATGTAGGTATAGAGATATCAAAAATAAAACTGCTCATCTCTGCCCCAAAAGGCAAGCCCGCTTCCAGCATTTTCTGTGAGAATGCAATCTAGTTGCTGTTGTTGTTGCTTTACAACTTCGATACAATAACAATCTTTTGATAAATTGTTGATTATTGCATAAATTACTCTTAGGAAAATGGTAGGCAATCCTGAATGGGGCCTTTAAGGTCAATTGAGTCGCTTCACTTTGTGTGCTTTGCTTGGAGTCACTTCATGTGGTTTATTTTTAAGTGATTCATGAATAGTACAAACAAACAAGGCAATTGGATAAAACAAACAAACTCAATTGAATTGCGGTTCAAATGTTTTTATTTGTTCATTATAATATACTTCCCTTTCCCTTCTCTTGTCTTTTTAAACTTCCCAAGTAAAGAACAAATGATTGAGATTGGACAGATCAACGTCTATCATCCAGTTGCCTCCTCCGTCCTACATCCTCATGCCTCCTTTCCTGACGCTTCTCTCACTTATGTCATTGAATGTTGAGTCACAAGGCCAGAGGATGGAGGAAGCAAGTGGAGGACAGATATTGATATCCAGTCTCTGAGTGTCCCGTTCAGAGAGGGAAGAGCAGGAAGCCGCTGAAGGTGCTGTGATTATTGTGATCATCACAGAGCCTGTAGCCTGCTGGCACCACCAGGTTCACTAAATCTCCCTCCTCTAGCTGCAGAGTCAGACCACTGGACAGATAGGTGGCTTCTCCATCAGTGTCCGACTCAACCAGCAGCATGAGCTGTTGTCCATTCATATGCATCTTTATATACATTTTGCGCGAGTAAAGGTTATCCACAACAGTGAACCTGAAGTAGTAGACACCCCTTATTGGAGCTGTGAAGAAGCCTGTTGTGTTGCTGTAGGCCTCTCCTACATTGGTGAAGACCTTACTGAAGACCAAGTTCAGATTCGTGTTTCCGGCCTCTATGTATCCTGAGTCAGTCAGACCTGCTGAGAATGCCACCTTGGGTGCTGCTTTGATCTCTCTGCTCAGATTCTCCAAATCAGTCTCAGCAGCTGCCAGTCTGGTCTTCAGAATAGCCAGCTCCTGTTCATGCTTTGCACTGTCCGTCTCCAGGCTATCGACATTGGTCTCAGTGGCTGCCAGTCTGGTCTTCAGATCAGCTGACTGGGCTGCAGTTTCCTTCCTCAGATTCACCACTTCTGCTTCACTGGCAGCCAGTCTGGTCTTCACTTCTGTCAGCTCAGCTTCTTGTACATCATTTTCCTTCTTCAGGTTGTCCACCTCCCGCTCCAGGGCCCCCACCTTGGTCTCACTGGCCACCAGTCTTTCTTTCACTGCAACATGTTCTGCATCCAGTACCTTTACCTCATCTTGGGTGTATCTTAATGTCACACTCAGCTCCACCACCATGTCCCTGAGTTCCTTCAGCTCAGCAGAGACGTCCAGCTGGGTACAGACTTCAGCAACTGCAGTAGCAGCCCCAGTGCTCTGGGTCTCTCCATGGGCATCACTCTGGCTGATGCGAGCCTGAGCTCCACACACCCAGAGAAGCAGCACTAGCAGTGAGATGGCAGCCCTCATCTTCAGAGTCACTGTGAAAAAAAATAAAGTGTTCTGAGTTCCTAATACCACTGAAAGAGATGCCAATGGTGTAAGCTACTGATGAGAAATGACAATGAATTTAATAAAAGAGCATTACACTTAGCATGCCATGCCATGCATACTGTAGTAATAATAGCCTAACTATCATGCTTCACCTAGCAAAACTCTACTCTTCAAAGTTCAATTATATATTCTGAGTTTTTGGAGGAAGGTAAAACAATACAGAAAAAAAACAATATGAAAGGAAACACAAGCGCACACGTCCACGCACACACACATGCGCGTGTACATACACACAGACACACACAGACAGACAGAGACACACCAAAACAGAATAGATGACTATTGAAAGTTGTGCATCACAAGTATCAATAAACATACACAAAAGAAAGAGGTGAACAGAAGGCCGATACTTTAGGCTTGACTTGACCACAGTCACTTGTGTAACAAAGAAAAAACATGCACATCCGTCTCAAAAAAGTTTTGGGTGCAGGACTAGCAAAGTCACATGAAGTCCACATGCCAAGTTTCCGTTTCTCTTATTTTAATGTGACGTTTCGAGCAGCATGACCTTCATCAGACCACAGTCACTATCATCCTCGGGTGGTCTAGGATGTGCTGCCAGATCCACGACTTTTTTCACTTTTGTTAATATCAATGCACAATATTATGCATTATTGTTGAATGTGTTTTTGAAAACTTGATTTGACAACTGTGTTTCATTTTGGTGGTGGGAGAACCTGTTTTTTTATGTCTAATTTGTGTGCAGTTTTGGGGAAAAATATACACACAGCAAGTGGGGAAAAAATGTAACACTAATATTACACTGTAAACCCAGACATCAAATGTACTTACCAAGACTAATTAAAATGCACTAAAAAATAGAAGTTTGATGGCATTTCTGAAGAATACTGAGTATTGACAACTTATTTGAGGAAATAGTTGTTCAGATGAATATGTTTTAGTTGAATGGATTAAATTCATAAGTTTTGGTTATGACCCCGCCTCTTTTTCTTCAGGCTGCACCAACTGGCCTCTACCCAGATGTGGGCAGTTGAATGTATTCCTGCAGTGTGTTTCATGTTAACAGATCGTTTCAAATTTCAACTGACAATATGGCCACGCTGCAGCATCCAATTTTAAATCAGAATATTGCCACCTAGTAAAATTAGGCTATCTTGTGAAGTGCCATTGCACAATTGAAAGTCAAATGCTGCATGACATAATTGACATTGCCTACCATCAACCAGGAACAATGGTAGTGCCCAATCAACCTGTCAATTAGTACCTGCCCTCACTTGAGTACATAGGACTGTTACAAGTTCATTGAATTACTACCTGCAGCTGCCACATGCCTGATTACTCTGGTCACATGGTTAACTTTCACCTCTATAAAAACTCAGACTGTCACAATGCTTGAGTTGCTTGCCTAAATGACTGGTTCGCTGGCTCTCTGTCCGGCTTGTTGGTTAGTGAGCTAACTGACCGACCAACTGACTGTTTGTTGGCCAGCTGGTTGGCTGGCTAACTGACTCTTTTGGTTGACTGTATGGCTGGTTTGTTAGCTGGCTAGCCATACAACTGACTTGTTTGTTGGTTAGTTGGCTGACTAACTGAGTGTTAGTTGGTTAGCCGGCTCTTTGGCTGGCTAGCTGACAACTGACTCTTTTGGTTGGCTGGTGGACTGGTTTGTTGGCTGGCTAGGTATTTAGTTGGTAGTGAGTATTGTGGTAGCAGGTATCCTTTTTGGTGTGTTGCTTACTTGACATTTCAGGATTGTCTAATTATGCTCAACTAGAGTATTCTATGCACACTTGTTAATATACTATCATCCAGGATATTTAAATAATTAAATGGTAATAATATTGCACATACTGCAGAAACTTGAAACTTTCTCAGTGGTTATGGATAGATTGGTCTACTAATATAAGAGAGCAGTGTGATGCACTGGTTCCATGCCACAGTTGTCTCAGTCATGGTGAGGAATGGGAGGTGCCACAATAACATGGTAGCTACCTCTTTTGTGGTGATGAATGGAGGGTTAGGTTAAATAAAATAATTCATTACAGTTAATCTTACGAATGATGGTAAGTTTAATCGACTGGGAATTTAGTACATTAAACTGGGAATTTTGCATACAATAACTATAGATAACAGTTACTACTGTGGAAGATGGTAGGTTTAATCAATTTGGACTTAAGTACATTTAACTTAAACTTTTACATATAATGAGTATATACAACAGTTGAGGTCACAAAAGATTGTAAGTTTAATCATTCATAATTACTTAGTTTTTCTAGGGCAACCACTTTTCTGGGTTTTTGTAGGTAAACTCAACTTATAAGGTTTTACAGTGTACCTTTCAGAACACCCTCTGTCAAGTGTCAGTAGTAGTGGCTGTAGCGGTAATGCTAATAGTAGAAGTAGGTGCAGCGTAGTGTCTATGACTGAATCTGTGAACTACCTCTTTTTATAGCTTTGTCATTATGCAAGGTCTTTTGGGGTGATATTAAGTCCAGGGACGCTGATTAGATATGCCGTGTTTTATATGCTTTTTCCAGGACGTGTCTGTGTATTCACTCAGCTATCAGTACTGTGGGAAATCACAAACCTGTTACCCATCAGGGGGTGGGGGATGTGGGGGGGTATGGCTTCATGTTATCCCTCTCTTCTCTCTCTCTCTCTCTCTCTCTCTCTCTCTCTGGTAAGAGCAGGTGTGTGTGTGTGTGTGTGTGTGTGTGTGTGTGTGTGTGTGTGTGTGTGTGTGTGTGTGTGTGTGTGTGTGTGTGTGTGTGTGTGTGTGTGTGTGTGTGTGTGTATGTGCAGAGGCAGTCCTAGTGGCAGGCCGACCAAGCAATAGCCCATTTTTCTGCATGAAGAGCTGCAAAAACAATAATGGGTCATATTTGAATTTTGTTGTTTTTGAAGACACAGAACAGGGATGAAGCAGATTCTAAGTGAGTCAAAGGAAACGTTTCCTTTAAAACATAACCTGCACCCCTATATTGTAGCCTACATTTCAAAACACAAAACTCTTGAGCTTTATGCCGATGTAATTGTGTTACACATGTTTCTGGTACAATGTAATTTATTGTAGGCCTACATATAGTACATTATTCAACGATGGTATGTGACAGTGTTTAAATAAACATTGAATCTACATCTTTGCCATTGCAGTGGGAACAGATTGCGTCAGTCATGGAAGACAAATTGTGGAGTCTGGAAGACAGCAGATGGCATGCAGAGTGCCGTCCCTGGAAACAAATAAACAACAACAGAGCCCAATAAACAAGTAAAGAAAAACAATCCCCCAGTAAACAAATAAATAAAAACAAAGCCAATAAATAAAGCAAACTGAGTGACTGCTGTGGATTCATTCTGTCTAATGCAGTACAGTCAATTGGTCTGAGCCTCCTCCCACTTGACTGGAGAGAAGAGTGGCTGTATATGAATCACTCACAGAGAACTTAACCAAGCACAATGCACGGTGGTGTGCGTGCATATGTATATTGCCATTTATACTTATAGTACATGAATCAGTAATGGTACATAAATTGCATCTATGTATTTCTCTGCCATTGCAGATGCCATGCAGAGTGGCGTCCCTGGAAAGAAATAAACAAGAACAAAGCCCAATAAACCACTAAAGAAAAACAAACCCCAGTGAACAAATAAATAAAAACAAGGCCAATAAATAAAGCCAGTGTTTAGGTTTTGTTCTGTCTAATGCAGTTCAGTCAATTGCTCTGGGTCTCCCTTGGCTGAGGAAGAAGAGGGAATGCATATGAATCACACACACAGAAAAAAGAACTCACTTAATCACAAATACACTCAGTCACGTACTGTGCACACATGCAGACACACACACACACACACACACACATGCAAAAACATACATGCATGCACGCACGTATGCACGCGTGTGCACTCACACACACACAGACACACACACACACACACACACACACACAGACACACACACAGGTATTCAAAGGGGGCGGCACCCACAAAGGGACGGGGACGGCACCATTGCGGAACTCCGCCCCAATAACATTGCGAAAATCCCCAATTACCTATATTAACATATTACTTATACGCTATATTGCAATAACAACATGGTATTATTATTTTGATCAGCAATTACAGGCATCTTTTTCACTGATTTCACAATGTTTTTTCATGGGGGGCGGGGCTGTTGCCTGGGGCAGCCAGTCCCTGTAGGATCGCCACTGCGGGTATTTCAACAGACATAGCTGGTGTAACACATTCCTGCTGACATTCACCTTCAGCAACTCAGAGGAAAAAGGGACTCTGCCAAGGCAATTTATTGTGGCTTTCATGGAGAACAACAACCGTGTTTTTCTGCAATGACAGTTCTTGAGTGGGGAAGTCAAGTGCTGAAGGGTTTTTCATTTTATCTTATTGTTCATTTTGATTTGTTTTTGTCTTTTTTGTCCTTTATCCTTCTACACTGGCTTCTTTGCATAGCTCTAAACATACCTTGGCTATATATTTTCCATCCTGAAACTTTATAGTTTTATTGAAGCATACAATAATCACCTACAGAAGGTGTCTAGAACGTGAGCCTGTGTGTCCCAAAATAACTGTTGCCATGGCTATTACTGTTGCCAGGTATTTAAAGTATTTTACTTCTTTTTAATGGACATGAATACCCTTGGTAATTTTCAGCCTTTTTTTAATTAGCTCATCCCCTGTTGCTAAACGAGTCCATTTACCCTTTCATTACAGCGTTGTCCCAACTTTGTTTCATTTATTTAGTCCTGCATTTATTCATTAAGCGTGCACTGACATAGGTCTACCTCTATGTTTGACTATGGGGTCTAAATGGCAATGCCTTACCTTGTAATTTGAAATACCACCCTCAGTAAGTAAGTCATTAAGTGAAATAGAGCCTCTCTGTCTGATCAGTCATCCATTACATACTGTATATGCATATAAAGGTGTGCAGGGAGGGAGAGAGAGAGAGAGAGACAGACAGACAGACAGACAGACAGACAGACAGACAGACAGACAGACAGACAGACAGACAGACAGACAGACAGACAGTGTACTGTGGAAGCACACACACACACACACACACACACACACACACACACACACACACACACACACACACACACACACACACACACACACACACACACACACACACACACACATGCGAGTGTGTGTGTGTGCGCATGCCCTAAAATTGACTTTCTATGTGTCTGTGCATAGCATCAGTGACAGACAGCTCTTACCTGGCACTTATATTTGACGTATTTATAAGAAAATCACCAAGTGTGCACTGTCTGATCAGCTGTGTGTATGTAGTACAGCTGTAGTGAATTTGTATTGTCCATTTCATAGAACATGGTGCTACATGTCCTCAACACATTTTGTAGGTTGGCCATTTATAAAATATAGTGTATGTAGCTGTCAATCAGAGCCTCTGTGTGAGCATCAATTCGGCTGCAGATGAAAGGGCGACAGTTAATCTGGGTGAGATTATTGATCTTCTCAAGTAAGGCAGCAATATCACCTGTTATGAATATAAAATACAGACCCAGGCTGTTCACAAATCAGCAAACACCCACACACATGCATGCGAACACACACACATGCGCACACAAACACAGACACAGACACAGACACATACACACACACAGACACACACACACACACAGACACACACACAACACACAGACACAGACACAGACACAGACACAGACACACACACACACACACACACACACACACACACACACACACACAACCAAATAAAGTGGGGGCATGACCTCCATGTTGCCACACACACGCACACGCACTCACATACACACACATTACCAAATAAAGTGGGGGCATAACCTCTCTGTTGCCATCATTTTTTTTCAATCCTCAATCTGCAAATAAATGCAGTAAGTCTGTAGCCCAATACATTCTGAGAAGCCAATTCGTCTGCTAAGTGTCGCAGAAGCATCACAGACTTTGCCCCCCATCTCAGAGATCCCCCACCCCCCTGCCCCCCATCTCAGAGACTTTGTGCACACCCGCAAATGCAAATGTCTGCAGATGACCGTGGACAGCAGCAACTACTGCTCTGTCTAAACGTTCAGCAGTAAGACCCGGAAGCTATACAGCAACAAATTCTCAGAGGTGTCAAAAGTAAAAGTAAATTTGTGGTGTAACTACAACACTAGCGCTTGGTATTACATAGCAGTGACACCATTTACTCCATTGTACCTAATGAGATAGATAGACTGTGTTGTTACTGACCAACACTAAAAACCTAACAAGGATCCACCACAAACTTGATCCAACCAGTGCAAAGTCAGCTGATCGTAAGACAAGTACACAGGTCTGCTTGTTACTCAAATACGTTACCTGGTTTGGAAGGAAACTTTGGTTTTTTTTTACTTTTACTTCTACTTTTGACACCTCTGCAAATTCTCTATAGTAGCTGTAGACTTATTGCAGGCAGTTTGAACGTCCCTCTTATTGCCCTAGCGTTATGACAATGTAACACCTAAAATCCCATCGCACTGTATAAATTTAAATTATATGCGAAGAGCTACCTGTGACAATCTGTCGTTAAGAACAGGTCAACCCCTTGAGCCAACATGAGAATTTTGCCATTTGCTATTTTGAGCAAGTGTGTGTGTGTGTGTGTGTGTGTGTGTCTGTCTGTCTGTCTGTGTCTGTGTGTTTGTGTGTGTGTGTGTGTGTGTGTGTGTGTGTGTGTGTGTGTGTGTGTGTGTGTGTGTGTGTGTGTGTGTGTGTGTGTGTGTGTCTGTCTGTCTGTCTGTGTCTGTGTGTTTGTGAGTGTGTGTATATGTGGGAGAGGGAAAGAAATAGATAGATAGAGGCTCTACAGTAAAAATGATACACCTAGCCTATAGAAGGCAAAAGCGGGTGTCACCCAGGTGCCAAAGTATGAAGTGATAAACCAACGTGGGGGTGTAATAAGGGGTGTCGACCTGGTGTAAATCTAACGTTCATCTAGTGTTAATGGCACCCTCAGGGAATGTTCAAGTAATGCCGCTGAAACCTATGGAGGGCAATGAGAGTCAGTGGGAAATGGAAAACTATATTAAATGCAATGAAATATTTGTGTCATTTTCAGGGCTTGTTTCCAGCGTCTATTACATTCAGGAATAGAAATAGGGCCCTACAGCAAAGCCTTCGTCATCAACCTTGGCCACAGTAGCAGGCCATTAAAATGATTGAGTAGGCCTACTATTATTTTTATATCGTTGACGCATTCAACTCACATTCAACTAAATCAACAGGAGCACCAGCCTACACATCAAGTAGGGAACATAAAGTACTGTCATATACCATGAATGGGTGGAAACTTACAAATATAATGAGCTATTTTAGACTTGATTTGCTTTCATATACATGTACAGTATGCTTAAAATTACAAAAGTTATGGTTATTTGTTTTTACTTTTATGTTCGTCCTTCTCCTCTGATATAATGTAAAAAGTCAACTGGAGAAAAAAAAACAGTATTAGCTTTCGGTTTCATATAAGGTGAACTTGGGAAACCTCAAAGATATTAAATAGCTCAGGAAAGAACAAAATGTAACCTTTCAGTGCCATTAGACCATGTGTATGGAGTTACATGAAATTAACTGCCTTTGTAATATAATGCAGATAATACAGCATAATTAAGTTCAGTTTATTGATGTCTGTACAGTGGCATATGGCCCCACATGGTCATTGGTTGTTGCAGTTGCTGTGTGTGTGTGTGTGTGTGTGTGTGTGTGTGTGTGTGTGTGTGTGTGTGTGTGTGCGTGCGTGCGTGCGTGCGTGCGTGCGTGCGTGCGTGGGTGTGTGCGTGCGTGTGTGCGTGTGACCACCACAGACCACAGTCATTTTGAGGTGGATGACAGCATATCAGGAGCATTGACTGTAAATAGCAAACAAAAAAAGCAAATGTGTTCTCAAGTATTGAAAACCTGAAATCTCAGACACCTGCAGCAACTTTTTACAGTCATGGGCTACAGATTTACTTCTTTTTTGACATATTTAGTTTATTTTTCTCTACAAGTGGGGCCGGATTGAACCATGTGGCGGGCCGCATCCGGCCCCGGGGCCTCATGTTTGACACCCCTGATTTGAGGGCTCTCGTAAATCCTTTCTTCTGTCTTCTCTTTTCGCTCTTCTTCTCTCCTGATGTCCTCACTGACTCTCCTCCATCTTTTCCTTTTCTTTCTCACTTCTTTCTTTTTGTTCCTTCCTCTCATCTCCCTTTTCAGTCATCTCCTTTCCTCCCCATCCACTCGCCTCCTTTCCTTCTTTCCTCCTTGCTTTCTTCTCTTTTCCATCTTTTTTCCCCTCTTCTGTGCATTAGTACCCCTACTCTCCCCCACTATAGGTTCTCTTCTCTTCTTTTCTCTTTTTTTTCTCTTGTCTTGTCTTGTCTTGTCTCGTCTTGTCTTCTCTTCTCTTCTCTTCTCTTCTCTTCTCTTCTCTTCTCTTCTCTTCTCTCTTTCTTGCCATTCTCTCTCTTCTCCTTCCCTAGACCTCTTTCCTTCCCCATCTTTCCCTCACCATTCCTCCATGCTCCTCCTATAGTCTAATACCCTCTTCTCTCCACCAGGAAGCTCTGTGAGTGAGACTGTGAGTGAGACGGTTCAGCACCCCCCCAAGCACACACACACACACACACAAACATCACACACACACACACATACATGCACGCACACACACACACACATGCACGCACGCACACACACACACACACACACACACACACACAGTTCAAAATGGAGCTCGCCTCTCCACCGCCACTCTCCTGCTCTTTAGAGTAACACGGCTGTAGAAAAAAGGCGGAGGAACATGGAACAGGAAAAAATAGAAAGATTTAAAAAGGAAGGAGAAATTAAAGCGCCATATGACAGCAGGCATTGATTAATCTGGCTGTACTGAGTCATGGAGATGTGAAGGAGGACATTATATGAACGAATAAAAGAGAAAAAAAGAAAAATGAATTCAGAAAAAAGACAGAGACAGGGAGACAGATGAAAAGACAGAGGAAGTATGTGGGAAGTGTGGGACTGAGGGAGGAGAGGAGAGGAGAGAAGAGGAGAGGAGGCGAGAGGAGAGGGGAGGAGAGAATATGATAGGAGGAGAGACGAGGAGAGGAGAGGAAAGGAGAGGAGAGGGGAGGAGAGAATATGATAGGAGGAGAGACGAGGAGAGGAGAGGAAAGGAGAGGAGAGAGGAGAGGAGCGGAGAGGAGAGAATATGATTGGAGGAGAGATGATGAGAGGAGAGTAGAGGAGAGGAGAGGAGCGGAGAGGAGAGAATATGATTGGAGGAGAGGAGAGGAGAGGAGACTAAATGAAACATGTATTCCTCATCTCTCTTCCGCCACCATTTGTCTCTCTCTCCATCCTTCTCCTCCTTTATCCATGTCTCCTCTCTTTCTTTCTCTATTCTCTCTCACTTCCTGCTTTCACTTCAATTCTCTCCCCTTCTGTCTCCTTTCTTTTCTCTCTCCTTTGTATTCTCCCCCTCTTTTTTACTCGCTCTCCTCCCACGGTAGCTCCCAGTCGCTGTGAATGCAGTAGCGCATGTGTCTGCTTGCTGCTGCAGCTGTTCCCCTCTGTCACAGTGTGTGTTCAGGAAGCATCCATGGGCAACATCCCTGTGCATCATCCCTGACACACACACACACAAACACACACACACACACACACACACACACACACACACACACACACACACACACACACACACACACACACACACACACACACACACACACACACACACACACACACACACGACAGCCTCTTTGTAAATGACCTACCGCTGCTTACAGCCGGCCTGAACACCTGCACGCACACCTGTAGACCTATATAACCACTGAATGCAGGGGAGGTGGTGTGTGTGTGTGTGTGTGTGTGTGTGTGTGTGTGTGTGTGTGTGTGTGTGTGTGTGTGTGTGTGCGCGTGTGCGTGCGCGTGTGCGTGCGCGTGCGCGTGCGCGTGTGCGTGCGCGTGTGCGTGTGCGTGTGTGTGTTTGTGTGTGTGTGTGTGTGTGGTTAGGTGTTACAGTGTGTAACGTGTGGGGGTCACAGCGGGGCTGGCAGGCTAATGAATAATGCAGTGCATTAGTGTGATCACTCCTGTATTAGGCACAAAAACAAAAGACAAAAAAGAATACTAGATGGTACATGGAAGTGAGGTGACGGAATGATGGATGAGTAGAGGAATGAAAACAGAATGTGAAGGAGAAGCAAACAGATGAAAATAAAAGAAGCATGGAGAGAGAGAGAGAGAGAGAGAGAGAGAGAGAGAGAGAGAGAGAGAGAGAGAGAGAGAGAGCAGAAGAAGGATGAACGTGAGCGATATCACAGGAAGAGAAGGTCAGGTTACTTTGTAGCTCTCTGGGGCACCGTAGACCCTGACCACGGCATAGCAGCCATTATGCACCAGAGCTTTTACAGTCCATCAGATCAGCGTGTACAGTGGCTGCGACGAGTGGCAGACTGATGAAAGAGTCCCGCGACACATAATGGTCACAAATGTTTAACGAAACTTTGCACTGCGATCAGGGATGGACTGGTCATCTGGCATATAGGCCAATTTCCAGGTGGGCCGACAGTCCTCAGGGGCCGATGCTGTTGTTTTGTTGTTGCTTTTGTTGTAGAGATTGACCAACCATATAGATGTGGCAGCACATTGGTCCATTCTTGCCTTTTTTTAAATTGTTGACAGGACAGTGGAGGAGGGGCAGCAAATGAGTGGGGAGAGGGAGACGGGGAAGGATCGGCAAATGACCTGGTCCGGAATCAAACCCGGGTCGCTGGCGCAAGTAACCCTACTGTTAGGCCACGGCAGGGCCTTTCATCTTTACTGTAATATACACAGTTTATAAACACGGTGTTGTGAGGAGGGGCAAGACACTGCCAGTCAACCATGTGAGCTAGTTTTTTGACCGACAGCGGTTTCCAACAATCAGAGGTTGAGTTGTGAGTTAGCCAGGGTCACACAGCCAGGGGAAAACAAAAATTTAGAACCCATGTATGCCAAAAAAAAAAATCCCAGGCCTCTTTTTGGTCCCACACCAGCCCTGACTGTGATGAAGGACTAAGCTTCTGAGACATTGTGACCTTAAACGTTTGGCTGAAGTGTTGTACACCTTTTTCGTTTCCTTTCATTTTTTGCCATTTAGTTCAGTACCTGCACTACTCTTATGTCCGCCCAGTCACTCTTTCATTAGCAGACCAATGCCTGGCCATGCTTCCTTCTAATTGCAGGGGTCTGTTTATATATGGAGTAAGAGAGACCCCTGCAGGTGACGTGTGGAAGTTCATGCATCAGGCACTCTGTGGCTATGCTGCAGGGCTTGACGTTAACTATTTGCTCACCGGCCACTGTGGCTAGTGGTTTTCCTGAGTCACTTGCCATTTATTCTTTCTGCTAGCCAGAATTTTGGCCGTTTTTTGTTTTTTGTTTTTTTTGTGCAACAATACTCATGCATTTAAATAAAACCAATTGATGCAACTACTTTGATTTATCAAGCCAAAGAATAGAATAAGTAACCTGTCAAAGTGGCTATTGAAACTGAAATTGATACTAGCCACAGCCAAGTTTTACCAGCATTTGGTCGATTCAGGTGTCAAGTGAAAGGGAAGTGAAAGCCCAACTGGGAAACTCCAACTCCCAATGCCATTGACACAGCACTCCACAGCACACTGCATACAACGAAATTGCATTTATGCTTCACCCGTGCAAGGGGGCAGGCCCCCAATGGCGCCCCAAGGGAGCAGTGCGGCAGGATGGTACCATGCTCAGGGTACCTCAGTCATGGAGGAGGATGGGGAGAGCACTTGGCGGGTCAGGAGTCGAACCGGCGACCTTTGGGATACAAGTCTGCCGACCCAAGGTACTGATGCTGAGGATATGCCACAGGTCGGTGGACACGCACACGCGCACACGCGCACACGCGCACACACACACACACACACACACACACACACACACACACACACACACACACACACACACACACACACACACACACACACACACACACACACACACACACACACACACACACACACACACACACACACACACACCAAGCATTCTCAAGTTTTGGCGTCTCCTTCCGGCATTACCCTTTGTGTTTTACACAACATGACATACAGAGCAGAGCAGAGCAGGGCAGGGCAGTAGCCAGAAGGCTGCATGAGAAAGGGTGTATGTTGGGGAAAGAGAGTGTGATTGCATCCTCAGCTGCAAGTGGTAGACTTGTTACTGCTACTGGATGAAGCTGCAATAATTCAGACCACCAAACCATACAGAGCTGTTCCATCACCCCACCTGCTAACAGACCTGTTCCATCTTTACTTTACGTCATATTGTATAGACCCACACATAAGATGAATTTGATACATCCTCCATAGCACACATCCCCTCCCATATCCCATGCCACTTGTCCCCAGGGTGGCTGTCTGCAGGGGACTTTAAATCTGTCAGGGTTTAGGCCAGTGGTTCCCAACCATGTTTTTGAATAAACGCCCCCTGGACCTCATAATAAGCCTCCCAACGCCCCTTGACCTCCTCATAAGCCAGCCAACGCCCCGAAAGTATTAAAAAATATCATGGACTAATGCCCACCCCAACCCCCCACTGGCAACTAACCGCTTCCTCTCAGGTGTATCCTTCTCAAGGCCTACGCTTTTTTCATTGAGCACTTGTGCTGTCTGTGGTGTGGCTGTGGTCTGTCTTGTATTTTGTATTTTACTGTAGGCTTACTGTAACTTTTCCCCCATTTGTCTTGGCCGGTAGGTGGAGGACAGAAGTGTGTGTCATAACATATTTATTAAGGTTATATATATATATACATTATGTATTATCTATCTGATCTGGGAACACTGGTATGAGTGCCAAGCTTCCCTTTTTTATTATATGTATATGAATGTGTAATATTGTATTGATGTATGCAGTAATGTTTCCACTGTGGGCCCCCAGACTGTAATAAAGTTTACATATTAGGCCTACATATAGCCCAAAAGCATTATGAAACCCAGGGATGTGGTGTTGCAGCGCTCTCTACAACACAAGGACTTTTAATCTGTTCTGTAGCACTGCATGAAATGTATGAGGGAAAGATATGGGTAGAGTAATCTGCTGTGTAGTAGAAAAGGTCACATCCTCTAAGTTGAATGGCTTGGATCAGGTATGGGCAACTTTCCTGATAAGGAGGGCCACATTTTTGTAGCGCCACCATCGGAGGGGCCACATGACCAGGGATATGACTGCTATTCGCAGAGTTTGAGGTGCAGTTGGTTGCTCACTGACTGTTGATATTGTTTGGAAGGAATGGGAGTGTTATCTATCGGCCCACAGTATAATTACAACGGATAAATTCAGTAGTGTTTTATTTACAGAAGGGCCGCACTGAGTGAGGAGGCGGGCCGCATATGGCCTCCGGGCCTCCAGTTGCCCATCCCTGGCTTGGATGAATGGATAGGCTGCTCTTTATAATAAAAAATCAGTGTTTTATATTTTATTTTAAAAGCGCTTCTAGGGATGGGCATTGGAAATTAGCCAAGGCTATAAATGCTATGATGCTATTCTGTCAGGCTTGTATAGCCTACATGATGTGTATCAGTGCCCATCAAATAAACCAAACTGAAATGATTATTGCATCATGTCCTTACAGACACATTTCGGCCTAAAGTCATCCTCACAACAAAATTGCATTTAGGCCTCACCCGTGCAAGGGGGCAGCCACCAATTGCGCCTGAAAGGGAGCAGTGCGGTGGGACGGTACCATGCTCAGGGTACCTCAGTCATGGAGGAGGATGGGATAGAGCACTGGTTAATTACTGCCCCCACCGACCTGGCGGGTCAGGAGTCGAACCAGCAACCATTGGGGTTCAAGTCTGACGCTCTAACTACTTACCGACTGCCCCATGATGGATCTGAGGAGCACCGGCAGTCCTCCATGTAATTCACTAAAAGGTCACATCAATACTTAGGGGAGGGGGGTTACGTCTAGACTCATCTAATTGCACTCAGCCTTGAGTTCACAGTTGTTCATCTTCAGTTACTTTGCTTCCATCACAATAATGAGTTAGATATATGTTAAGTTATTTCCCTAACATAATAACAGTCCCTTAAACCCTTTTAATAACATAATATTGACATATTTTAATGAACTGGATGAGTTTGCTGCTTGTTTGCCTGTCGGACACTTCAACTGTGTATCCAGTGGCTTCATCTTTTTGCTCTTTGGAGAACAAACTTACTGGACTGCTGCAGCTGTGATGTATCTATTGTGTTAAAATAGTATTTCTTACTTATTGCCAAACATTTTCAGTCACGTTGGTTTGTCTGTTTGTCTGTCTGTTTGTTTGTCTGTCAGTAGGATAACTCCAAATGTTGTGAATGGATTTGGTTGAAACTCTGTGGAGTTGATGGAAATGACCCAAGGTTGCTGATCCGGATCACGAACCAGACCTTTTTAAAGATTCTTCACCATTGCTAGCCAGTTTCTAACTCCACAAAAAGAAGGCAGAAAGACTTGAAATAAAAAATAGGGTGTAAATAGCAAAATGTTCTATCAAACAGCTTCCTTGGTGGAGGTCTGCACTCTCAGAGTGCGTGCAGTTCTAATGTATTTCTGTGATTTCTCACCAGATCACATTTGGAGTAGTGTAGCCTCTTCTGAGTGACAGAAGATGGATGTGCTTGAACATTCTGAGCATGCTCTACCCAAATCGACTAATAATGAAAGCATATGTCAGTTATTAACGATGTTGTGGCTTGGTCACTAGCTGTCTGCATACTAATGCCATGCCATGACTACGATGATGCATCTATTTCTTCAGCTTTTGGTAAAATACACAGGCCTGTCTGTCTGCTATTAATCATGGGAATGATTAAACTTTAAAACTTGGTAGCCGTTGGGCCTACTTCAGGCGACTCTTGCATAGATACAAGGAGTATGTATTTTTAGTTTTTACAGTTTAAAAACCCTTTATTTTAAACTGGGGTACATATCTAAAAACGCCAACTGGTTTCAACCACACTGGGTCTTCATCACCACACCAGTAGGCCAAATGCCCACCAAGTTTTGAAGAATGGACTTTGTCTTTTAACTTCAAGAGCACCAGCATATTGGAGTATACCATTCCACAAAGAAGAGAGCTCAGCATCTCTCCCCCATAGCAATAATTAAACTTTGTTTGGGAGTACAGAACAGTTCAGTTATCTTCCGTTTGATCCAACACCTGAGCTACTGATGTTTGCACATTCTCTGACTTTATGATTGTCTCATATATCCATAACCACTTCAGCCCCGTCTTTGTATATAATCAGTCAAGGAAATGCAGGCGCATGTGAGCTTCCAAGGCAATAGCCAATATCCACAGATTACTTGGTGCCAATACTTTTTGACATCTCATAATATGGATTCTGCCAGCCTATCTCCATTTAATTTAAATATGTCAAATCAGTGCAAAATAAGATAAAGAAATGTGGTCTATGAATCGTGACAGATGGTGTTTTACCATAACAAATACGCTATACTAACTCAATGCCCTGTGCTTTCCTTTAGCAGACATTGTGATGAAAATATGTGAATATGGGTTTTTCATCCAACTAATAAAGAGAAAAAAGTGGTACAAAAGAAAGAGCCGACAATTACCGTATGTTGAATGCTCATGGACCAAAGTCGACATCTGTATGTGACAGCAAAACAACATGAAAAAAAATGTACGTGAAGTGCAGCGGCTATTTCACCTAGGCTGCAGTGGTATACAACTAACAATCTCTTGATTAGTTTCCATACTTATTTTTAAGTCAGATTGTGAAGACATTATTTATTGCCTATATAATGTAAAGGTCACAACATGAGCATGCCTGACTCTGGCACATCATACTGCACTGACAGACTTAGAGCTTAGAGCTGTAATACACACTAGGTGTAAGTCGTTCATTATGCCTATAGGGTTAAATCAGTTCTTAAAGTTTCATTTGTTTCAGACTTGTAAAAGTTTTTTTTTTCTTTTACCTGACATGGATGTTGATGTGTGACGTGCTTTACAGTAAAAACACACTGTAATAGGCTACTATATCCAGCTGCCAATTTATGACGAGATAAAAAAAAAGAAGTGACAGGAGCTGATGTGACAACAGGAGAGAAGACACTGGAGCAGCACGGATGCAATTCTTTTCTTTCTTTTAATTAAGTGCATACCAATAGGAGTAATGTTTCGATGGATGTACCATCTTCATCAGATGGGAACAGCTTTCATCTTACTACACCTCACCCCCACAACACACAACAGCACACCACACCACACTACAGTACACAACACTTCTCTACACCACACCACACCACACACTATGTGTGCCAGTGAGAGATGGGAAACGGCTATTGCTGTTGCTGTAAAAGGAAGGATCCTCGCCAGACCAGTGTTAATTTCGTCAGACGAGACGAGACAAAGAAAATGTTGTCCACAGCCCATTTTCCCGTAACTAAGACAAGAAAAAGACTAGACGGTAACATTTCCTAAAAACACTAAAAAACTAATGACAATGTCTGTTATTGTTGACTTATAAAAACGAGACTAAAATAGCATGGATGGGACAGAAAACAAAATAAAGTTCCCTTCTCATTTTCTTCCACCACAACAAGAAGAAACCAACATCCTGGCAGTCTAGCTTAGTCCACTTTCACTTCCACAGACCACTAACATATTCCACTCCAGGGATTTAGAAAGAGGGGAGGTGGAGGAAAAGACAGAGACAGTGAAAGACAGGATGAGAAACCAGGAGAGTGACAATAAGAGAGAGAAAAGAAAGATAGAGGATACTGAGAGACCGAGACAGAGAGAAAGGGTGACAGAGAGACAGAGAGGGAGAGTAGATTGAAGAACGAACAGATGGAGTGAAGAAAAGAGAGTGTCTTCACTGAGCACATTGTAAAGGTCATAGCCGTGGATTTGGCGGTGGTGTGTGGGGCAGACATGGCATGAAACCCAGGCAGGCAGAAATCAATGCAGCCCTGACAGGTGCCAAGGGAGGGAGAACAAGAGCAGGCAGGGCTGGATTAATGCAGAGCAGGGGCGCCACTAGAAATGTTGGGCCCCATGAAAGATTCAGATTATGGGCCCCCTTAAAGGCCCCTATCAGTGCTGTCTGTGCTTGGGCCCTTACAATCTGTAACAGCTTTCTCCCCCTAGTGGCACACATGAGGCTAGATATGGCTGCAGCCTATGGAGCCCCCACCTGCCAGGGGGAGCCCTGATTGGTAGCCAGGCCATGCAGCCTTCTTAGTGACGCAACAGCTTCAGTGTTATTCCTAGTTAGGCCAGGAACAATACAAATATTGTTTCTGGGCTCCGGAAAACTTGGGAACTCCTCCCAACTTTGTCGGGTAACAAACAATTCTGGAAATGAACTGTTGTGTTGAGTACAGTTGGAGGACATCCTCGTAACTATGACTCTATCTATGCAAATTCGATTATACTTCCGGAGGGGCCCACAGCAACCTGCATCCTAGAAGCCCCAGGACATCGTAGCCCCATAATGCACACTGTACCATGTGAGGGACGCTGTAATAGTAATTGACAGGTTAGTTGCCATATTACTACTCTACAATGACATAACACAGAGCATTTAGTAATGCATTACGAGTTGGTCATTGCCATTCTGGTAACAACAAATTTATAACGTGTTTCAACGGGTTAATCCGGCCCTGAGAGCAGGTGTGAGAGAAGCAACGCTCACACGACCGTGTGTGTGTGTGTGTGTGTGTGTGTGTGTGTGTGTGTGTGTGTGTGTGTGTGTGTGTGTGTGTGTGTGTGTGTGTGTGTGTGTGTGTGTGTGTGTGTGTGTGTGTGTGTGTGTGTGTGTGTGTGTGTGTGTGTGTGTGTGTGTGTGTGTGCTTGTGTGTGCTAAATGTTCATCCACACAGCTCCATTTCCCGATGCCACTGGGAAAGAGAGAGATGACGGGGCTGGCTTGTTTTCAGGCTGACGGCGTTCAAGCATACTCCCGTCAAACTTTAGCACTATCAGGCCGTCAACCTATACGCCTATTTTGATCAAGGTGGGCCACTTTTCAAGACACACATAAATAAGATCTCAGGGGGGTGCCATTTATGCAGCCTTGTATCTGGGCCCAGGTGCGAAGAAGAAAGAAGACATCAATCAAACTGAAGTGTCTCTTGACATTTAGCTTGGCTGCGGTTGTTACCACAATATCCAATGCGCTCCTACACTTGAGAGAGAGAGAGAGAGAGAGAGAGAGAGAGAGAGAGAGAGAGAGAGAGAGACAGACACAGAGAGAGAGAGAGAGAGAGAGAGAGAGAGAGAGAGAGAAGCATCAAAGGACCTATAAGGGCATCTGAAACTTTGTTTATGAAACAAACTGTGTTTTGCACGTTTATCATGGCACTATATCTCAGTGAGAGTACTAAAACGAATCAGTGTGACGTGTAAGCATTTTTTCAAAAGCCAGAAATAATTCAATTCAAGTCACACCTCAGAGTTAAAAATCAATATGGTATTTCAGAAAATGTGAAAATGCTAAATCCCTCTTCTTCAGCTACCCTTTCTATTTAATCACTTTAAATTGTGCTTTTCCCAGAACAATTCAAGTAACTTTGGCAGTGTTTAATGTCTTAACAGGCACAGACACTATTTTGTACAGAATTAAGTTGATTTATTGGCTTGATTCGCCACTTGAAGCAGCATCAGCAGGGCTCTTACTTATATATATATAATATGCACTCACCGGCCACTTTATTAGGAACACCTGTTACAACTGTTCATTGAGGCAAATTTCTGATCAGCCAATCACATGATGGCAACTCAATGCATTTATGCATGTAGACATTGTCAAGATAAGCTGATGCAGTTCAAACCGCGGATCATAATGGGGAAGAAATGCCACAGCCTACCCGAGTATTGTTGCAGGCGGTTCTGAAGGCAAATGGGGGTCAAACCCATCACTAGAGAGGTGTTCCTAATGAAGTGGCAGGTGAGTGTATATATTTCATTTTAGGGCTTTAACACTGGGACCTTTTGGACTGGGGGACCTTTTGGAAACAACTTCGGGCTGGAATTAAAACTGGGTCTCCTAGCAGTGTCTTATCTGTTTCAACTTTGGTATGGTTGTTGATCAAAGGGCACTGTACGCAGTCATATCTTCAATCCAAATTCTAACTGCTATTCCTACTTCTAAATTCTCCATTACGACTCCTCAGTGTTGTCAGTCAATGACACCCAAAACATTGAAACTCACTGACCAAACAGCATATTTGCAGGCTTGGAATGTATACTGTAAGGGGTATTATATTTGCAGAGGTATACTTAAACGTGACTAAAATCTACTTAGGTTTGATTTCAGATTAATCAATTAATTTGCTGTGTTGGGTAAGGTTAATGCAACATTAGGCTACTCTGAAGAGACATATATAGGTGGCTACCTGGAATGTAAGGGCTGTCTATATGTCTTTGCGATGAGAACATAATTATCATCTTATCTTTCTGAGTACTGTATGTGGTCTAACCAGTCTGTATCTTCTCAATCTGAATTACTGTATATGTCTCAGTGCAGCCAGAGGCACATATCCAGTAGGGGCCTACATACTACTGCATGCATAATGATCAGACATCCAGTATATGCATAATGATCATACATCCAGTATATGCATAATGATCACACATCCAGTATATGCATAATGATCATACATCCAGTATATGCATAATGATCACACATCCAGTATATGCATAATGATCACACATCCAGTATATGCATAATGATCACACATCC
>NC_085860.1:19899321-19924321 GCF_034702125.1 Engraulis encrasicolus
TCCCACCCTGACCTCCCAAACCTCCATCCATGGCTGAAGTGCCCTTAAGCAAGGCACCTAACCCCACATTGCTCCAGTGACTACAATACCCTGTAAAAGGCCTATCTGTAAGTTGCTTTGGATACAAAAAGTGTCAGTTAAGTGTAATGTAGTAATAATGTTATAACCTTCATCCATGACTGAAATGCCCTTGACCAAGGTGCCTATAGGCCTATCCCCACTCTGCTCCAGGGACAACCAATAGGGTACCCTGTAAATAGGTCTAACTGCAAGTCACTTTGAATAAAATCATCTGCTAAGTGTAGCCTAATGTAAATGGACAAATGTTTCCTCCAAAATATTGAATTCAGCCTGCAAGTAGCCAAAGCTCCCATCTAGCTCTAGGTTGAGGCTATACAGCAAATTTCCGTTCATCACTGGCACACTAAGGAGACCTGGGAAGACACAGGTGAGAGAAAATGTATTTAAGAGCCATGGAAAGTGACAGCTAGGCATACATGTAGGCATAAAGGCTTTAATGTAGGAAAAAATAGATAGGCCTGTTGTGTCCGCCTCTCGCTTTTATCTAGGCTACCGTTATTTAACCAACGAAGACAATCATATTGATAAAGACAGACGTCCTGGCCTGGGTATCCCCATAATTACCAGGCATGCGTTCTAATTAGTAGGCCTAAAACAAAAAGATGCACATGTTGCAGCCAGGGAAATTAGTCCCCTATTTCACACTCCCAAACGTCAGATGGCAGTATATCTTAAATCTGTGCCATGTTTATTCCACCAATAACAGTAGAATAAGTAAGCTAAGATCTCCATTTTTTATTCATGTACGAGCTGTGAAAGTTGACAGAAGCGGCTGTGACTATACTTGCCTTTTTTATAAGATAAGAGGTAATTGGCTACATTTACATGCCCTTGTTTGTGTGGCGAATTACACCGCGTGCTTGCAAAGAAAATGCTGTCGTCACCTCGTTAAGCGTCGAGCTGGTCCCGTTACCACAACATTTGTGGGAGTAGCCAGTAAGTCGCTGGTCCTCTAGCCTGAGTGTTGAGTGCATTTTCTAAGAAAAGTAATTCATTACCAGCTTCATTCATTTGGCGGTGAACGTTTTGAGCATGTGAAGGATACAGGTACACAGAGTCTGCAGCGGTGTCTTGGCTTGCTTCGAATCGTACTCGCTCAATTTGTGCAATCCCCAGACCTCTTGTTAGCACACCGGATGCTAAACCAAGGGCCTCTCATATGCGCAAGAATTGAATGCCACCGTGCGACCTTAACATCAGTTTTGTTCATTTGTAGGATAGAACTGTGAACGGAAGAAAGTTTTCCACACTAATGGCTTCCTGGGGGAAGGTGGCAGGAGGAAGGCGACCTCCACCAAGCCCCAACGGCGGGTGAGTAGGCTATGTGGGTAGAACTAACCATAAGCTTCTCTGTATCCCCATACCACCGGTAGTTCTACACATACTAGCCGTCCCAGACTCAACCTTCTGATCTGACTGAATTGATATGCAGTTAATGCAGGCCCCGTGGAATGGTTAATGGCAATATTAAGTTTCTGACTCACTGTTTGCCACTCATTGATTTGACCCTTCATTGTTCCTCACAGAAAATGAGCCAATGCCATTGAACCTCAGAGTGGAAAAAATGAACAGGTTTTGCTGGAGTAGCCTAGTCATAATAACTGTCACCCTTCATTTCCTCCGGGCTGTTCCTATGGATTGTGGTTAGATCACAATACCTGCCTTGCAGGTGTTGCTCATCATATAATTAACAGGAAATATGCACAGAGCTGCGGCACATGCATTCCTCATTTCCCCCCTTGACAACTGGCCAAACAAGTCAACAGAAGATATTGTAGTTTTTGTGCATGACGATATTCAGGAGACGCTGCACAACTGTGTACTGTCAGAGGATGCGCTAACCTTTGTTTTTGTCTGTCCCCTGCAGTAAAGTAAGTGGTGGCGTAGCCCGCTCCTACCGAAGAGCACCATACCCTCTAAGAGAGGACAGAGGCGAGGAGGCTGAAGATGGAGAAGGGTAATTTGTTACAGATGCGTGGAAGGGCTTTAGCTTCAGTTCATTTTGTAGAGCAGTGTTTCCCAATCTTTTTTTTTTCTTTTCTAACTCGTACTCTATATCTCTTCCTCTTCCAATGTGACTATATTCCACACAATTGCTACTGTATCATTACACTTTTTCAACATAACCCCTGTACCACTGTGCCACGTACCCCCTCTACCACTAGGGCTATCTGTGCTCACACCCCGCAGGGGTGGGGAACCTATCCCTATGTCTCATTCCACGCACTTGTGTCAGTGCACTGGCGGTTAGTGCATAGTGCACACAGTACACTGAGGTATACAGTGCATGGTGTTGTGGAAAATGTTGAGCACTATGCACTGTGCCCTCGCTGGAAGTGAAATAACGGTTGGCTACTGTTTACATTGCCCAGCGTCTCGTGCTTGTATTAACATCTCCTTCACCCCAAAGGACAACCATCACACATACAATACTTGGCTTGGCATTTTTTGTGTCTCAGCAACATTACTTACAGAATTAGGAGAATGTTGACCAAACTCTTCCTCTGAATTGAACGTCACGTTTCCTCTGTCATTATCAATATGGTGGTCGTTTAGTGCTTGCAGTGTCCATCATTCAAGCACTGCGTTTTCCACCATTGTCAGGGGATCATCCGGGCGCTTCCAGTGCACTGACTCAACCGAAATGTTCAGTGTGAGTGCCTTAGACACTGAAACAGTGCCCGAAGTGCTCAAGTGCGTGGATTGAGACACGGGGTATGTCTCAAGGGCCATTTACGGGTCGCCGACATATATTTCATGTGACGCTGCATGGCATAAAAATTGACATTTTGTAAAGGAATCTTAGAAATTACATTTGCAATGCAATTAAGTTATATTCCGGGGACCTAGAGAAGGTGGGCTCTGTTTCTAAGGTGGCTGCTTTCAATAAAGGCCTAAACTGCAAGTGGGTCATTTCACGTGAAATCAGACACTTTGGGACCCGACCGACCCGGATTTCAATCATACTTGGTGTGCCTTTTTAGTAGCAAGGTAGCACCCCAGAACTGCATTGGTTTGAATCTGACACTAATATTAAGGGAGAAACAGACTAGGAAAGGTTCACATGTGAGGGTAGGACACTATACATTCAGCCTTGAATATATCAGTCAGTGTTAGTCACAAAAAGATGCCTGTGGTGTTATTTGAAAGCTCTTTTCTGGCTCTACATATTACACAATCAGCTTGGAATACAACAACTCTCAGAATATGAATTATGATAAATTGAAAAATTAAAAATTGAATATCTAAAAAACTTATATTTTAAAATGGCCAGTTCCTTGTCCAAACGTAGCCGGCAATGTCATGAGCAGCACCTAAAATGCTGGTGTTCGGTTTGTTATTCATTTCAGAGAGAAGTTGACTCACAAATATGGCATCATACAGACCACTTACTAATAATATGGTAATACCATAGTAGCATCACATGACAAAACAAAAACAAAACAAAATGGTCAGTGTCCATGGTCCCAGGTTTCAGAAACTAAGGCAGATGTCCATTTATACACACCAAATGAAGATATGTGAATGTTTGAACATTCCTTCTCTGTGTACCTGTGCCAACTTCCCTTTACCGTACTTTAAAGAGATAATCAATGGCTACACTCTCATTTTGTACTCTACCAGTGCATTTGAAGCAGCAGCTGTGTCTTTTGTAGATAATGTATAAGTACGTCCCGTTGCAGTTACAGGTTCCACTACCAGAAGCACATCCTGATGATCCATGACAAGTCTATCTGGTCTGAAGGGAAAAGTGAAGGATGGAGATGGCCCATAAGGATGCAGGAAGTTCAGTTTCACCTCTCCAGTGCTCGGCATACATTCCTCAGCACATGCTAGCCACCAGTTGCCATCATATACAGCTACAATATACCCTTTGATGCTTGAAAATGTAACGCATTCCTTTACTGAGCTCACTCTTTCAACTCTGCCTTCTCTGAATGCTGAAAATGGCCTAACTTCCACTGTGTCCATTGACAATGGGCAGAAGCTGTGTAGTTTTTGAGTACCTGGAATAGTTCTTGCAGATTCAAACCTTTTCAACAGGTTCTCAGCTTCATGATGGTACATCTCTGTTGTGGCAAACTGGCAATGGATGTTCTTGACATTATCCTTGACAAATTCAAACAGTTGGTATGGCGTTACAATTTAATTGTCAATAGGACGTTGCAGACTTGCTCGTGCAGCAAGCCATTTAACTGTCCCTCCAACGCCATCACATGGACCTTTGCCATGTGATGTGGCAAAAAAGCGCCACTCTGCAGGTATGTGAAAATCTGCCTCGTGGTGGCACAAATTTGTTGTGTTTTCAAGGTTCTTATATTGTGCAGCCACAGCCATCAGAAAAAAATATAGGATCTTCTTTGGACGTTCTGTCATTGATGAAGTGTCACTGAGGAACTGAATTAGGAGCTTCTGAAACAGATGTACAGCAATTGTATCATGAATGTTGCAGTCTGAAACAATAACAACAAAACTGATTTTTTTCCCAGTTTCAACTGATCTTGGTAGTAGCATACACATGGATGGATTGTGGCACTGGTTGTTCCAGTGAAATGATTGAATAGCATCTTGAATTACAAAACTATAGTTTTAAAAACGTTCCTGGTTCAAGGGAGTCAGTCAAGGATAATGTCAGAGAAGGCAGAGTTGAAAGAGTGAGCTCAGTAAAGGAATGTGTTACATTTTCAAGCATCAAAGGGTATGTTGTAGCTGTATATGATGGCAACTGGTGGCTAGCATGTGCTGAGGAATGTATGCCGAGCACTGGAGAGGTGAAATTGAACTTCCTGCATCCTCATGGGCCATCTCCATCCTTAAATTTTCCCTTCAGACCAGATAGACTTGTCATGGATCATCAGGATGTGCTTCTGGTAGTGGAACCTGTAACTGCAACGGGACGTACTTATACATTATCTACAAAAGACACAGCTGTTGCTTCAAATGCACTGGTAGAGTACAAAATGAGAGTGTAGCCATTGATTATCTCTTTAAAGTACGGTAAAGGGAAGATGGCACAGGTACACAGAGAAGGAATGTTCAAACATTCACATATCATCATTTGGTGTGTATAAATGGACATCTGCCTTAGTTTCTGAAACCTGGGACCATGGACACTGACCGTTTTTGTTTTGTTTTTGTTTTGTCATGTGATGCTACTATGGTATTACCATATTATTAGTAAGTGGTCTGTATGACGCCATATTTGTGAGTCAAATTCTCTCTGAAATGAATAACAAACCGAACACCAGCATTTTAGGTGCTGCTCATGACATTGCCGGCTACGTTTGGACAAGGAACTAGCCATTTTAAAATATAGGTTTTTTAGATATTCAATTTTTAATTTTTCAATTTATCATAATTCATATTCTGAGAGTAGTTGTATTCCAAGGTGATTGTGTAATATGTAGAGCCAGAAAAGAGCTTTCAAACAACACCACAGGCATCTTTTTGTGACTAACACGGACTGATATATTCAAGGCTGAATGTATAGTGTCCTACCCTCACATGTGAACCTTTCCTAGTCTGTTTCTCCCTTAATATTAGTGTCAGATTCAAACCAATGCAGTTCTGGGGTGCTACCTTGCTACTGAAAAGGCACACCAAGTATGATCGAAATCCGGGTCGGTCGGGTCCCAAAGTGTCTGATTTCACGTGAAATGACCCAGGGGGGAATCCTGGTTTGTGTTCATAGTACGGCCCTCGAAGGACTTTTACGGCCCTTGGAGAAATTTAAAGTGGCCCCTCGAATGAAAAAGGTTCCCCAACCCTGCTCTAGTGGTACACGTCGCCGTGGTTGGGAACCACTGCTTTATAGTGCTGTTTTTGATTCCACTAAGGTGGTTTTCTTGGGCAGAATTTCGTCTGACCAGTCAGTAGGCTATTGCTTTGGATAAAAGCGTCTGCTATAAGTAAAGTTGTTTGTTGGTTTGGATAAAAGCGTCTGCTAGACGTAACATAATGTCAAGTTGTTTGTACTTGCTGGCTAATACAGTAGGTTATTATTCTACTTATTTCTGCCACAGCTTTGAACAGCAGTATGATGAGGGGAACACTGAGGAAGACTACTCGACGGAGACTGACTACGAGGGCTATGAACAGACTGGTAAGACACTTGACTTGCATTTAGGGATGGCGAAAATGTAAAAAAAAAAAAATCTTACCCGACTACCAAGCCTCATTAAACGAGTTGAAGCATATCAGCTGTTTTTTGCATTGGGAAGAAAACCGATCACTTGAGCAAAATTGCATCAATCAGCTTGTGCTCTTCAGAAAGTTTCATAATGCCACTTTAGCTGTGCTATATGTTTGTGGTTTGCACCACCTGACTGCTATTGAAAAAGCCAGTGACTCAGACAATATAAGCTACAGTTCAGGAAATGCAGTACGCCCTGAAATTACATTGTCTCTGAAGATTGAGGGTTCGTGTCCCTTTGTGGTCGCAAGATGTTTGTGGGCAGCTGTGGCGTAATGATTAAGGAGATGGGTTTTAGATCAGAGGGTTGCAGGTTCGAATCCCAGCCTATCACTCCCTACTGGTATGTATGTCATGGCTAAGGTGCCTTGCTCACCGTACCAGGGACTGTAACCCATACCCTGTAAATAACTACAAGTCCCTTTGGATAAAAAAAGCTTCAGCTAAGTGTAGTGTAATGTTATGTCTCTGTGTGATGCAGCAGCCCCTGAGCCCAAGAGGTACCATCCTGGAGAGAAGCGCCATGCCATCTACAGGTGGTTCTACAAGGTCCTGGAGGGCTGTGCGGCCAAGAAGCCTGCAGACTGTGTGGTGCTAGCAGTGAACACTCAGACTCCGTAAGTGTCCCGTCTGCTCTGTGCCCACCATGTATGGGTGGAAGAAGATTTGGGATGCAGAAATATTGCATTTCGAGTAGAGTATCATTTATTGATCCTGAGGGAAATGAAGGTGTACAGTAGCATACCTGCATACATAACAACTGAATAAACAAGACACTACCCACATCATTGCACATATTTTAACATAGATCACACGCTTGCTATCTACGAATGTTGAGTACATTTGCGTTGGTGGTGCGAGAGTGAGTATTAGTGCGTTTATGGTAATTGATTGCATGACTGTGTTGATTTTAATGTTGAGGAAATTCCCTATGCATGCTGTGATGTCCTGATAACTGTTCTTCTTTTGCAGCATTTTCTTGATCGAGTTTTTAAACAATCCACAAAGAAGCTATCAAAAAAGATGATATTGCAATTTCAATTAAGCTGAAAATGCATCTTGCAAATGCATTTAGCCATTTTGACAAAAACAGTACACAGCAAGCACATATTAAAAATTGTTTTAAAAAAAAAGAAAACAAATCACAATGGTCATTCACAAAGATCACAGATTTTGAGTCACAACAACATTTCCTGTTAAGATTTTTTCCCACATTTTACCTCTACTAAATCTGCTCAAAGATACAAAAAAATCCAAATCATACAGCCATAGCTTTCAAGTTCAAACATGCTCGTGTACACACACCATGTTGACCAATATTATTACATTATCACATGTCCTGATGGTATGTAGCCATTGACAGCAAAAGTTATGATGTTTTTTGCCAGAGTACTTTCATTTCATTAACACATCAGAACAATTTAATGCCTATGTTCCCAAAATGTATGTTTCAACAAATACACAAATGCATCAGTCACACACGCACAAGTGAATATCTGAATGACATGGGATATGATGTCTTGTTCACTCTGTCAACGTTACACTTAACCACATGGCACAAAACAATGGCACTTATTCAGCTTCTTCAAAATAGGCTGATAATGCACAAAAGCACTTTTTTATTCCATCAGCACATATTAATTGATTTATAAAAGCACGATATCCATTACATCCATATTAAATGTCTTCCTTAAAGTGGCTTCACACAAAGGTTAATCATTTTATTGTAAATGGCCATTCCAAAAGTAATTTTCAGTGCATTTACCTCTTTCCTCCAATGCGTACAATAATACCTTGTGATTTTGGATCGGCTGGATACGAGTTAGATTGGACTAACATTTCTAGTTTGTGTGATTTGCACTTGGAGCTCTGTACCTTCACTGTCATCTAAAAACATAAGACTGGGGTGCATTTCTCGAAACCATAGTTGCTAACTTCATTAGCTACTTTGTTTGCAATGCAATTTCCCATTGTCAACTACCCAAGTAGCTAACTGGCTAACAACGGCGCTTTCGGGAAACACATCACGTCATTGTCTTGTTAAAATTTGTATTCAACTTTAAAAACAAATTGGGTTGGCACCTCCCACGTCGTGACGGCCATCAATAGAGAAAGTCGAACGCACCTACACACACATGTGCAGCCATTTTTAATTGTACCGAACCTCCTAAGCTTAATTTAGGGGCATGCGACTCTTTGCTTTTGAATCTTCATCACTTGGAAAGTGAGCTCCGACTGCAAATTACTGAATTAGTCTGATACATATTATCACAAAGGCCTGCAGGGCACGCAGCATAATGGAGATTAAACATTTAACATAATATACACACATTAAAATTCACACAAACCATACACACAGCATACAGCTTAAATGTAAAAATGTAGCACCATTTTTCTTTTCAATGGGAAATGTGACTTTATTAAGCTCTTTTGGATAGAGATTTTATATTCGTATATTAATTATAGATAGACACAAGTTATTCCCTGTCTGAAATATTTACAAAACTGTCCAACAAACTTCTTACGCTCTCTCTGTCTATCTGTCTCTCTCTCTCTCTCTCTCTCTCTCTCTCTCTCTCTCTCTCCTAAAATTAAAAGCAAAGACCCCACCACCACTACCGTGCCTGCAGAACCACTTTCACCCAGCTCCTGCCTGTGGCGTAGGCAGGCAGGCAAATAACCAGCTTCTTGTTGTTCTTCTTCCAAAGGGACTATGCAAAATCGCTAGCTCTGAGCTTGCAGGAGCGCGGCCTCTCTGTGGAAATGCTTTGCCTGCAATCGGAGGCGGGGCTGACGCGGGCGCTGCAGGACATCCGCTCGGACGGCTGCCCCTTATGTATACTCATCGAGCAGACTAACGTAACACTGTCCTCGTGCACAGTTATCGTATTTTCAGAGTCCCTCAAAAGTAAGTCCCCCAGACCCCACTCCCCCACCCCAAAACACAACCCCCCCCACTCCCCACTCTTTTCCTCCAAAATCAGACTTAAAACTATTAAGTTAAGGGTGTTTGTGTTCGAAAGAATCCAAATTCCTTCAGTGGTGGGCACTGATACTCATTTTTGCAACCACTTTGGTATAAATTTTAATGATGGTCATTTAAAAAAAAAGTTTACTTCAAGAATTTTTGCTGACCATTCTCAAATTGAATCCGTTTCATAAATACACACAGTACTACCAATTTCAAATTAGTCATTATGACTTGAAAATGGGATATTTCCTTTTGAATTTCCAGTCATATAGTACACATTTGGCTGTAGAACGTACTCTGGTCAGACAAATAAAGATGTAGTATTTACTTACTAAATATTAATGAAAAAAGATCAAATTTTTGATTGGGCAGCAAAGGATTTCGGAAGTAAACTACTAAAACTACAAACTTGACATTTTTAAGGTTCAAAATAAAATCTCTGCAAATATTTTATGGAATCTGAAAAGGTAAAAATTTGATGCACTCCACTTGTAGTTTGTGTTTCTGAACGTTTCTAATGGCAGTGTAGCGATTTTCATTATCAAGTTTGAGCATCACGTCTAAAAAAAGGACTGTCATTTCTGTAGCTTTTCATTTAGTCTAAATTGATCATAAATATTTGCATTAAAATTTTTGTTACACCGACCTGACAATACTCCTCATATGAACAAACTTAAACAAAACTGCAATGACACATGCAAAATCCGACACACATACATTCCATCAGTTTGATTTACTTTTTCAATTTATTAAGCTATGTAACATTCACTTTATTAATCGATACTTCTCACAAGATTTGCATCAAAACTGTCAAAATTAAATTCTGCACATATGTGTTCAATCTCTTTTGAATATGCATTTTTTTAAGAAGCAATCAACTATATAATATACAGTGCACTTCAAATAGTTTTCAATACATTTGCATTGTAACAGTCCAAGAGGAATTCTGCACAAATTCTTTCAGTTTTGAATATTTTTTCCCCTCAATTCAAGCAAGTATGTACACTCAAACTAAAGTTTAGTCAATTCTATCCAAATCAATTCATCCTGCTACATTTTACATCAAAACAGGCAAAATTAAATTGAATTCTGCACAAATGCGATCCAACAATTTCTTAATTCAACCAATTCTTCCTGTTACATTTTGCATCAAAACAGGAAAATGAAATCGAATTCCGCACAAATGCTATCCAACAACTTTTCAATTCAATCAACTACCGGTACAAACATACACTTAAAACTTTTTTTCAATAAATTCTCACATTTAAGTCAAAATTAAGTAGAATTGCCCGTTTAATAGATCAATAGTTAAACACGCATACAAGATGCTGTAGACCGCATGCTGTAGACAGTCTGATCATCTTTGATGGGTGTTAACATTAATCAGGATGATGCAAATCAACTCTAAATGGACATCAACAAAACAAAGATGAGAGAACCCTTGTAAAAAATGTCAATGCTAAACCACTCGAATTACACCAGATTACACAGCCCCAAGATTTATAGCACAGGTTTCAGTGTAAAATTTTAGAATCATGTGTGATTGCATAACGTCAAATGAATAATACACACGTCAACGCAAGTCAGGTGTCATGTTTTCAAAAATAAGAGAAAATAAAGCTACTCAAAATACTGTATTCTGTTTACAAAGCGTTGTTAGGGATTTAAAAATTACCAAAAAAAATCTGTGCCCACCACTATTTAATCTTGTATAGAGAGAAAGTAAAATCTGTTTTTTTAGTCATATATTTTTTGAAAGAATTAGTAGTCAGTGTTTTTTTTTCATAACGGTAGTACCATCACATGACCTAGTGTTGTCAGAATTACATGTTTCAAAGGTAAACTGTAATGTAATATGTAAGTAATGCACACTCACTCACCTTTTCACCATTTTCATCTTTCTCTATGGTTACACCTCAGACTAAGTCAAAATCAATCTGAATTTCTGCACATTCATTGCCATTGCATCCGTGTCAGTCTCACAACTTAAAAGTGCACGAAGATATATTTGTAGTAGTTTCTTTCCAGAATTCTTGCTGCTCATTTACAAATGTTACCTTTGCCACGAATACTTACCACCACCATCAAAATCAAAGTATCCATTATGACTGGTGAAATTGAGCTTTTCATACATTAAAAGGGGGATCATCTCCAAGTCTGCCATTTTGAATTTTACTCCACCTTGGCCATACTAGTAAATATTATTTTATTTACTCGTAAATATTCATGAGATCAACTTTTGGAATAGGCAGCACGGTTTCAATGAGCATCATAGTTGCAATACCTCCCATGGCCACCATCCTCCACAGTGCACCTTTTTAAGTATAGACTGTCGGCTATTGAAAATTGTTCAAATTGATTGATTGGATGTCTTCGTCTGAGGTGTGTCTATATGGATGGAGAGTTAACAGAATGATCATCTCTTAAACCTGTCCCTGCATTTAAAGTAAACCATAAAGCTGATTATTATTGATAAAGTATTGACATAACTGAATGTTACTAGGCACACATGGACTTATTACTAGTTGTGTTTAATAGCAATGTTTTTCTTGCAGCTTAAAATGTGCTTCCAAGTCCAAACATGCCCTTCCACCCTTGGCATTCTATCCCATTCAATCATCCGTGCCTTTTAAAATGCATCTCCCCATTCGATAAAAGAGCTGGCCACACATGTACAAATACTACACTGCCACACCTGCCATAATCAAATGCCCAGATTATGAATGTCTTAGACATAGATTTAAACTATACATTTCTTAGGTTCATTTGAACTATCAACTAGGAATGGACCAGTTATGGATATGACAGCCAGTGATACCAACGCGAAATGGGCAACTCCACTCTACTAAATCGAGTGCTTCTGCCTCCTTGAAACAAAACCGACCACCACAGACTGATCGCATTCACAGCCATTTGGAAGACAAAAAACTTGATGCGTTTCAGCCGCTCTTTGTTGGACAGTGATGTACCGGTAATCAGTGAACTTGAAAAAGGCTGCAGATGTACCGTACTCAAGGTGCATCACTCACCTTTTGGTTTTGGATTTTGAGATTGTTACACTTGCGGTCATATTGTCATGTGTGGTGAGTAAAGAATGGTAATGACTCGAGGGACCTCACGTAGAAGACGGAGTCGTTTTTGTTGCGGGTAAGGTTTGTAAGGATTGTTGCAACAGTATGAGGCGCACCCCAACATGCCCGGCCATGCCATTCAGCAGTGATTCTGACTGTTGTCTCCTTCTCTTGTGATCTCCCCTCCCTGTTCTACCCTGCCCTCCTATCCACTCTGATCTCCACTCCCTTTGGCCCCTTCCCAACTACTTTCCTCCACCTTCATCTCCACTCCCATTGGTCCCTTCCCAACTACTCTCCTCCACCCTCATCTCCTGTCCCTTTGCCCCCTTTCCAACTACTCTCCTCCACCCTCATCTCCGCTCTCCCTCTCCCTGTGGTCCCATCCCAACTATTCTCCTCCACTCTGATCTCCACTCCTTGTGGCTCCTTCCCAACTACTCTCCTCCAACCTCATCTACTCTCCCTGCTATGATTCATCTCCCCACCTGCTCTCCTTTGCCCACATCTCGCTTGCCTTCACGCCCTCCCCCCTCACTACTCCCATTCCTCTCCTCATCCTCTTCCCCCTTCCTCCATCCCCCATCCCCACTGTCGACCCCTCACCATCCTCCAGTCCACCGCAACATGCCGCGTGAGCAGGCGCTGGACTTTGTGCTGGTGGAGTTCGGGCGTGTGCGTGGGCATGCCGCATTAGCGGCGTTGGCCCACAGTACCCGCCAGGAGCCCGCGGAGGTGTCGTCGCGGGCGGCCGAGCTCACGGACGACTTCCTGGCGCGGGAGAAGCTGGAGCGCCACCCGGTGCCCGAGGACACGCGCCACCTGCTGCTACTGCTGGCCGAGGGGGCGCACCTGTACCCTGAGGAGGTCGACACGCTCACGCACTTCCTGCACGAGCGGCAGGAACACTTGGAAGGTCAGGAACACACACACACACACACACACACACACACACACACACACACACACACACACACACACACACACACACACACACACACACACACACATATGGCTAGGGGTGTGAGGACAGAGGAGGCACACCTCTAAGACAAGCAAGAGGGTACAAGATCCAAATATTCTGGAAAAGGTATTCGACATCTTGGTAAATCTTAGGGGCTACACACTTTTCCATATACCAGTCCTCTTATTGTTGGAGCATTCAAAGTTCATGGATAAACAAAACATCTATGTCTCCATATGTGCACACACGCACATACACACAGTTAGGGGTCACTTTGAGAATAAAGGGGTCCCACCTGTACTCCGAGGAGCCCTACACGTTCCTACATGGGCAACAGGATCATCTGCAAGTTCACCCATCCATATCAGTAAGGGTCCAGGCCGGCATCAATATCAGTACACTGCTGGTATTGCTCTGTACCACAACGTGTGGCAGATAGACACACACAGACACAGACACAGACACAGACACAGACACAGACACACACAGAGACACAGACACACACAGAGACAGAGACAGAGACAGAGACAGAGACACACACAGAGATACAGACAAAGACACAGACACAGACACACACACACAGAGACACAGACACACACAGAGAGACACACAGAGACACACACACACAGAGACACACACACAGAGACACACACACAGAGACACACACACACACACAGAGACACACACACACACAGAGACACACACACACACAGAGACACACACACACAGAGACACACACACACACAGAGACACACACACACACAGAGACACACACACACACAGAGACACACACACACACACACACACACAGAGACACACACACAGAGACACACACACAGAGACACACACACAGAGACACACACAGAGACACACACAGAGACACACACAGAGACACACACAGAGACACACACAGAGACACACACACACAGAGACACACACACAGACACACACACAGACACACACACAGACACACACACAGACACACACACAGACACACACACAGACACACAAGCTCAGGACTCAGGTGGCTGAGGGTTGCGGGGGCACCAGATGCTCTGGGATGGCCACATGCAGCTCAAGTTTTTCTTTTCTTCTCGTCTTTCTCAAGAGAGAGCTTTGTCATGTGTGTATGTGTATTTTTCCTGGTGTTTGAACTGCTTCATTTCTTGTGGAGTACATGACAGTACATGACATGAGGGCTTTCTCAGGAGGGATCTTGATTTTTAGGATACATGCCCCTTTAATTTCTTACAAGTTCACAAAGTGCATGTTTGTTTGCAATATACTTAACATTCTGTATGCATTGCATACACCCACACCCATTGTGCTAGGAAGCCCTGTGGATGTCTTTGCATAAATTAGAAGAAATTTCATTGTTGATACTGTTACTGAAGTAATTCCGTGGAAGAAACAATAATGCAAAGATTATAGAATCATATGTGGAACAATGGTCTTTTTAAGTAAGTTTATTTCTTTTTATTGTTGAAAAATAGAGAAAAATGAAGTTTAAAAACAATTGAATCAGCAAAGGTCGTGCAGCAGTGCAGTTCGGTGACCAACATGTAAGAATTTAGTATGACCACTAGGGGGCAGCACAACCTAATTCTTTCCTGAAATGTCATCAGCAGTGCTTTTTTTATTTGCATGCAAGTAACTCTATCAGACATTGTTTGTCACATATAAACACTCAGAAAAGCTAAATGGTTTCAGACCATCTGTTGAAGTTTTTGGTTTCTTGTATCACTGTTTTTATACAATTGAACTAATTTGTTTTCACTTCTCTTGGTTTTGTCTTTTAAATTACAAATGTTGATTTTATTATTCCCCCTTCTTATGTTACGTCTGGAACACCACTATCAACATCAACACCATTCTAATGTGTCTTTTGTCTCTTGCTGTTCTTGATCTCCAGCCTCCAGTGCCTCTGGGGAGGGTGAGCCCCAAAGACGGGGTCTGCCGCCAGGCATGGGCCCCCCTCCTCCTCTCCTGCCCACGCCAGCCGTCCCCGGAGCCCCCACCAGGGACAGACCAGGCCCCCCTCCGCCTTCAGGTATGGGTCTTAGCATTGTTTAACAAAGAAAAAAAACGTGCGCATCCGTCACAAAATGTTTTGGTTGCAGGACTGGCCAAAGTCACATGAAAATTTTAAATAAATTCCGCACACCAAGCTCCCATTTCTCTTTAATCTTCAATTTAATGTAGTGACATTTCTTGCAGCTTGTCTGATGATCACTTTATATTCAGCTTTCATGGGCCTTAGCATTACCTAAAAAGAAGAGAATGCATTTCCGCACAACAGTGGAACCGGTGCTGGACAATACAAGAAAGTATTAGGAAATAATAAGTGTCCACAACACTGTGCAATGCACCCGAATTTTGGTCTACCATATTGAGAGTCTTTGTCAGAACGTTGTAAGATTTTGTCACGCATACAGTACATGTGAACAACACTGGATTTTTTAAGTGCAAGCTAGGGGGAGACGAAGCTGCTCTTAATGAAAACCGCCAGAAGAGAAACAGTTGAGAACATTTCAGTCTTGCTTATTGGGTCCTTCAAATAAAAGTCAAGTATGGCAGGTAGGGTGCATCATCGCCCCCTATGAAAAAATATGGCCTTGGCCCTATAGTAAAATGTTCTACACCCAGTAAAAACACACTGTGTAAAATATTTTGAAATTTGGATGAAGTCTACCGGGGCCACCAGCCCCATGAAAATAGAAAATAATGGTGATAGTCAAAATCTTGGAATAGAAACAGGGCTGGACTGGCCATCTGGCATAGCGGGCATTTCCCGGTGGGCCCTGCACCCTCGTGGGCCCCCATTTTTTATTTTTTTTACATTACTGAAAATAGGGGCCCGCGAGGGTGCAGGACCCACCGGTGAGTCAGTTCTCTGCCACTAATAATAATGAGGGGGCCCCTTAAATCCAAAAGTGCCGGGGCCCTATTTATCCCCCAGACCAGCCCTGAATGGAAATGGACATTTTGGTGCATTAAGCTACCCAATAAAGTAAATATATAAAAGTGTATAATGTAAAATATGTTGAAATTTAGATGAATTCTACTGGGTCCACCAGGCCCATGAAAATACAAAACAATGGCGATAGTGATGGGCAACCTGGATTCCAAAGCTGAGGTCCAGTGCCACATATTCCACATATAGCCAATATAATGAACCAGCTGATCCACTGCTAGTGTCAAGCAAGAGATTGCGAAGCTGTATGACTTTTGTGTGTTTCACCTGTGGACCTACAGGATTGTTCAGGTAGCTGTTAATCCCTGGTGGAACATCTGTACTAAAGCTGTGAATGCTCCTCGGAATGACTTGTGTTTTTTCAAGAAATCCCTGAAGTAGTTCAATAGAGCACAGTCAATTCAACTGTATGTGATGTTGGAAAGAGTGGTTTCCTAAAACCTGTACTTAAGTGACTTCTAGGTATGTCATGGGTATCACCAGGTCCAGAGTTCATTGCCAAGGGCCTCTCAGATAAGTTATGGTACTCATCTGATGGAGTAAAGTGAAATACTACCACATAGGCGATGGGATAAAGAGGTAATGGCACTCTTTGATACAGTTGTATTGACTGCCTTGTAGTCTAGTCATTCCAAGGAGCATTCACAGCTTTAGTACATGTGCTCTTCCATGAATTGTAGGCCCACTGGTGAAACACACATATAACAGTCATACAGCTTTGCAATCTCTTGCTTGATACTAGCAATGGTCCAAGGCAGCAAGGAATTGATATTGTGTTGCAAAACAGCAATTTTGCCTGAATATTGCAGTTTGACCATCAGTCTGTCCAGAGACTGAAGTCTGTGTAAGTGGATCGACTGAATACACACCCTGCTTAGATATTCCTTCTGTTTGTGCTCCCAATACAGGTGATTTCACTAATTACCTCATCAACCTGGCTTAATTGGTAATTAGGATCAGCTGGTTCATTATATTGGTTGGCACAGGGTTTGTCCACCTCTGTTTTAAGACAATGGAGAACCTGGATTCAAAAGCTACAATCCAGTGCCACAGATTTCAAATTACCTGGTTTTACCTGTCCAATTGCCCTAATTGGAAAGGTAAAACTAGGTATGTCACTTGGAATATGTGGCACTGGACTTCAGCTTTGGAATCCAGGTTGCCCATCACTATCACCATTATTTTGTATTTTCATGGGCCTAGTAGACCCAGTAGAATTAATCTAAATTTCAACATATTTTACACAGAGTGATTTTACTGTGCATAGAGCATTTTTTTATCACACAGCTGAGGCAATATGTTTTTATTGGGTAGCTTTATGCAGCGAAATGTCCATTTCTATTCCAAGATTCTGACTAGCACCATTATTTTCTATTTTCCTGGGGCTGGTGGCCCCGGTAGACTTCATCCAAATTTCAAAATATTTTACACAGTGTGTTTTTTCTGGGTGTAGAACATTTTTACTATAGGGCCAAGGCAATATCTTTTCATAGGGGGCGTTTGATGCACCCTAATGGCAGGTAGCAGGCTTCACTCTGGTTTCTTGATTAATTTTGAGGGTGCTGACCCACATGGAGCACTCAAAATCAAACAGAAAGGGGCACAAAAGGGGCAACAGACTGTGCACAAAAATAAAAATAAAACCGTTTTATGCAAGGTGCGCCTTTCTCTTTGGTCCTTCAAATAAAAGACGTGCATTGGGTTATTATTCCTCTTCGTCCTCATGGTGTTGTGTCTGTCTCTTTTGTTGTCTTGCCCAGGAACATACCCCAAGAGCAAGCCACCCCCTCTGCTGTCGATGGACAGCACGCCGCCAATGCCCCCCCACCGGCCCCCAGGTCCGCACGGTCCTCCCCCGCGGGGCCCCATGAGAGGCCACCCTCCCCGAGGGCCCATGGGACACAGAGGCCCCCGGGGCCCCCCTCCCCAAAACGGGCCCCCACACGGCCCTCGTGCACCCCCACCCTCACTCATCGCTCACCACCCGCCCGGCCTACTGCCCCTGCCAGGTAAGCGAGATCTGGTGGCCACAGGGTACAACCCATTGTCTCCAGCACTCCATTATGGTACCACGCACTAGGGATGGTACGGTTTACGTCGCAAACCGAAACCGTACGGTCTGCATGCCACGGAACGGGGTAGTGCGCAACAGCACGGTGCGCACGGTTTCCAAAAAAAAAGAAAGAGAGTGACCACTGGCGAACGACGCAATTAAAATCCTACTACTTTTACAAGCATACAACACAAAGATTACGTGGGATATTGGGTGTGGAAAGACTGATTTCTATCAGCCAACTGAAATGCATAATGTAACAGCATGCACCACCAGCTGACTAGGCTACAGCAGCCTGCGCAAGTGCAGGTCGGTCAGCAGCGTCTCTCCCCCCTCTCTCTCCACTTTAGCGCAAGTGACTGCCCCCAGCCTTTATTCTGACCAATTTAAATTAAATGAACATGAATTTACAAAAAATGACACATTAGCAGAAGAAAGTAGACTATGACTTACGTTACAGTAGCCTAGTGTAGGCTATATCCACGTGGCATTGAATGGGGATTCCGGACGGCAAAATGCGAGATAATTGAACATATCCATCAGATTCACTGCGCTGTCCTTAACTGGAATCAACTGTTAGGCCTAAATATATGTAGCCAGCTAAACTCTGATGGAATGAAGGGGACTTTGTGCTGTTGCCGAGTTGACATTGATGTTTAACACTATAACCAAAATAAAATTTGACTGTTTAACAGGCTCAGCTTCACAGGAGTTTTTGAAACATTCTTGTGCATACACTTCTAAAAAAACGATCTTTTAAAATTATTTGTTACCTTAACTCTCACATTTTAACATAACTTAACCCTATCACTTGTTCACTTAAAATTGAATTTGACTTCTGATTTTACTTCTATGCTTCTCACGGCCGGCAGTTTCATTATAGGAAGTAACTGATTCATCCTAAGCGCAAATCTCGCAGAAAGCGGTATCAAAATAAAAGTCCAATTCGTTCTCAGTGTGTCATTAACCAAAATAGTCATACTGCACTGACCTAATGGTCCCATTGCCTACAGGAGTGTAGCTGTTTTATTTTTACACGTCAAATGTGTTATAGTATGTAATATTTGAATATTTGTCAACTTAAAAGTTAGGACTTAGTTTTCCCTTTTTGTGAAATAAATGGAAGCATGTTAAAAACATTGATATCTTTCCTCTTTCAGTAACTTCACTTTGTTACAGGTTAAATGAAGTCAAATTCAACATGCCCATGATAAGCTTACATTTTCATTCTAATTTTTATATTATACATTTCCAGTGCATAATGAATTTTATTTGTTAAAAAAAAAAAAAAAACAGAACCGTACAAAACCGAAAACCGTGACCTTGAAACCGTGATATGGACCGAATCGTGACTTTTGTGAACCGTACCACCCCTACCACGCACTGATTATGGCTTGAGAGCCGAAACGCGTTTGCTTGTGGACATGGTGGTTATGTAAGGGTTAACGTTCGGCGAGAAGGTCGCTACCGTGGAATAGCAGCACGACAGAGAGAATCTTTAGACCCCGACGCGGAGCGGAGAAGTGTTCTCTCTGAAGTGCTGCTATTCCACAAAGCGACCGACTCGCCGAAAGTTAACCCGCTTATTATATGGATATACTTAAATAATTCACACATGGCGGGGACATTTCTTTAGGCCTATTTAATGTTAAGATTGTTGCTGCGCAAAACAAAACAGTGCCGTTGTGGAACACCGCTAGGCAACAGCTAGGTAGCCAGGACAACAGGTGTTGTCCATCACAGCAGCTGATTAGAGTCTTGTTGAAAAGTCGCTTTAGCAGTGAAAAGTCTTGTTGCCATTGACAGCGGTCTGTTATAGACCAACCCGTCCGTTATCGAAAAATAACAGACGTGCGAACGTTGGGGAGCCCCGTTGAAATGAATGGAGCATTCGACCGATGACGTCACACCATATAATAATTATAAATAATGAGACGCACTGTAGCTTGTGAGTGCGGATTTTTCTTCTTAAAGTTGATACCTTTTATCGCGCACCCAAAGTCATTAATTTTTCCAAGAAGTTGAGCGCGTCCTCTGACAAACTTGTACACTCCATTATCCAAACTCCTGTCCTTGTCCATGTGCTTGTGGCCTCTACTACGGTAGATGATGTCACAAGATGTCACAGACGATGGAAGTTTAATTCAATATCTCGCACAAGCATAATTCAAAGGACATTTTCCTATGAATGAGGAAATGTCCCCCTAAAGTTATTGTGGCTAGGCTGACAGCGGGGAATTTTTTTCCATGGAGATGGGTGTGTCTGTGAAAGGTGAGTCCACAAGGGCAAGTGGAGGACGGGAGCAGTGCTAATTTCGTCAACCAGGACTATGACGAAAACATTTCGTCAATGCCCCTTTTTGATTTTCGTCATTTAGACTAAGACTGAGACTAAATTGGAAGGTAATGACTAAATATGACGAAGACTAAAATTGATTTTTATCATTGTGACTAAGACTAAGACAAAACTGTGGAACGAGCTCCCTATTCACATCCGCCTAGCTCCCTCCTTAGCTGCTTTTAAAACAGATCTTAAGACCCATTTTTATGGCCAATTTTTTATTTCCCCTTGATCCTATTCTTGTCTTTTAAATCTAGTCTGGGCCCTATTGACTTACTGATTTGTTTATTTATTTATTGTTTTAACTCACCTTTTTTTACCTTCTTATTTATTGACATTCTTGTGTGATCTTCATTCGTTTATTTAGATAGGTCTATTTGTTCTTATTGATACTGACTTCAGTATATTTTTCAGTTAGTCCACTAATGCCTGTGTTTTTATTTGTGTGTGTTTTATGGATGTCTCCATGCCTTTTGTCAATTGTTGCTTTATGTTGTTTCAAGTCTTTTTACTTAGGCCCTTCTGTTAGCACTTTGGTCAGCTGCTTTTGTTGTGTTAAGTGCATTACAAATAAACTTTGACTTGACTTGACTTTGACTAAGACTAAATAATAAAAAAATCTGATGAAATTAACACTGGAGGGGAGTTTGGATAATGGAATGGACACACTGTGTGTGTGAGGTAAATTTGGAGTTCAAGTTGTTGACCTTTTCTTCTCAGAGCTGATCTGGGGTGAATTTCTCAAAACCAAAGTTGCTTACTACATTAGCTACTTTGTTGTTTTCAATGCATTTTCCCAGTGGCAACTGCCGAAGTTGCTAACAGGCTAACAACTTCTCTTTTGAGAAACTCACCCCAGTGTAGGGCAGAGGAGGTTCCCAAAGCTTTTCTGCAGGGTCCTCCTTTTTGCACCTACGAATAATTGTTGCGACGTTAATATAAAAAACGACATCTTGACTGCCTCAGATTTTCTTGCCTGAAATCTTGGTGTGATGGACTCTCTAATGGGCTCTGTGCGTCACTGTGTGCGTGCGTGCGTGTCTGTGGATATGTGGCCTGAATAAACTCGCTCTGCTTGAGACACTGCATTGAATTCAACCACCCTGATATTCGCTTGAGAAAGTGTTGAGATGTGTTAGTGTCTATAAGTAAACTACAGGCTACCGTAGTAAATTGTACTGGTAACTAAGGATAAAAAAACATTTGTTGTGACGAGAACTTCGAGAATGTTCATATAGCAGACATTAGTTGAATTGGTGTGCTGATGGCCCGTATCTCCAAAAAAGAAAAAAAACCCTTCTTGTTAGCTGCCATCCCTGCTGAGCAAAGGAATCCACTGTATGTGTTATACTAAGTGTGTGTGTTTAATTTTCAGGTCCTCCACCGCGTCCCCCAATGCCACGACACTAAGGAGACACACACACGCACACGATTTCTTTTATTTGGATCAAAGTGACAAGAAAAAAGATCCACACACACACACACTCACCTGCTCTCCCACCTCGACCCCCGTTCTGTCCCTGGGACTGAGCTCCTGCTGAGGGTGCCCTGGCCAAGAACAAGCAATCTCAATCTGGAAGACGTTTTTGGTTTTATTTTGTCTTTTTTGTGTGTGTTTACAGTGTTAAATTGCAATGTCTTTTGTATATTTTGTTTGTTCGTCAAGATTCTATCCAGGTGATTTGTGATGCAGATTTGAAATTTTGTTTTTAAATAAAAAAAAGTTTCTGTTTAAAGAAATGTGATATTTTTTGATGTTGAAAATTGTTGATTTCAAACCCTCAGACATATCAGGAATAGGATCAGTGACATGTTCACCAGTTTATTACTTAAAACATCTCCTCAGGTTGTATGGGGCTCAGTGGTACCCTACCCTCTATCGGAGAGTTGTGACACCCGGGGTTCCGGAAAACTTGCCACTTGTTCCAGGTTGGATTGAAACAGTGCCCAGAAGCTGCCTTCTGTTCGTAGCCCATCACAGAACTACCACATAACAAGCCAGAATTAATTAACTACTTTAATTTATTAAATTCACTGACATTACGTAACACTGCGGTGTAAGACCTATTTTAAGGTTTAGGCTAGTACACCCTGGAAGCCACTGTCTGGTACTGATGGAGCACTGGTTGTGTAAAAAAAATGGAACATGACAGTTTGCCTGACTCTCCCTATACTTACATCCCTGTGGAGTTGATGTAAGTAAATTTTATTCATAGCACATTTAAAAATAGTGTGAACTGACTTAAGTACTGTACAGTGTCAAACCAAAATGATAATCAAAACAGTAAAACATTTTTGTAGCATAAGGGCAGTAGGCACTGAACTTTACACCCCACGATCAGCCATTCAAATGGAATGTCTGGAACCTTTCTTTAACCAGGAGGTGATCCCATTGAGTTACAAGAACTCCTCTGCCAGGGAGTTCTGGCCAAGAAGGCGGTTTAAAAAGTTAAGTTACAATAAAAAAAGAGATAAGACAAACAGCTATATGACATCTAGTGAGTACACAGATAACAAAAAAGCAGACAGCAAACAAGGAATGAAATTTAAAAACAGTTGCATTGGTCAGTTAATGATGATTTTAAGAGGTCTTTAAAATAATTTATAGATGGAAGACCTTCAAGATTCAAATGATGTGGCACAGGCAGACCCTCTGAACAATTATATGTTATGGGGTTATAATCAAGTCAAGTCAAGTCAAGTCAAGTTTATTGTCAATTTCTTTACATGCACTGGTCATACAAAGAATTTGAAATTGCGTTTCTTGCTCTCCCATGCAGACATAGACTAATCTAGGTAAGGACATAGACAGTATAGACATAGACAGTACTCATACATGGACATAGACAGTATGGACGTAGACATTGCTCATACAGACATTTAAAGTGCAAGACTGGACAACAGAAGACTTGTAGAGAACATACATTAAGAGGAGGTATTTTGTTGTTCTTTTTCTAAAAGTCCTTTATAGCGTTCTGACATAGTAATAGTAGCATTTGAAGAAATAAATAATTAAAAAAGGTTTTTATTAAATACACCAGCAGCAGTATGTGTGTGTGTTTGTATGTGTGTGTGCGTGTGTGTGTGTGTGTGTGTGTGTGTGTGTGTGTGTGTGTGTGTGTGTGTGTGTGTGTGTGTGTGTGTGTGTGTGTGTGTGTGTGTGTGTTTAGTGCAGGTAGAAAGTGCGGTGTGCGTCTGTGTGTGTGTACCTGTGTATGTGTGTGTGTGTGTGTGTGTGTGTATGTGTGTGAGTATGAGTTGTGTGTCAGTGTGTGTATGTTTGGGTTTAGTGCAGAAAGTGCAGTGTGCTTGTGTGTATGTGTGTGTGTGTGTGTGTGTGTGTGTGTGTGTGTGTGTGTGTGTGTGCATGTGTATGTTTTGAGTTAGTGCAGGTTGAAAGTTCAGTCACAGATGTAGTAGTGCAGGTGGAATGTTCAGTCGCAGATATGGTGGTGGGGATGAGGGGGGGGAGCGTTGTCAGTGGCCTGGCTGGCTAGAGGCTGACAGTGAAGGGAGAGTGGGTTGAGTGTTCAGTATCTTGATTGCTTGATGCATCATAATGATGAATACACTGACCCCTCTGTCGTAAATCACGTTTAAGAAAGTTATGTTCATTAAGATACCTTTCACTTGAAATTTATCACAGAACCAACCACTACTTAGCTCTTTCTTTCTTTCTTTCTTTCTTTCTTTCTTTCTTTCTTTCTTTCTTTCTTTCTTTCTTTCTTTCTTTCTTTCTTTCTTTCTTTCCGCATCACAGTTTACCATCTGCACTTCAAGCACAAGGTACTCCTTGGGGGCACAATATCCCTTCTAGTCCACTCACAAAGTGGCTTGTCCCAAATATGGAAGGGTCTATTTTACATACCTGTGTCCAACTGGGAGTGGATCCATGTGGGATGATGTGGCCTACAAAGACACATTGCTTTTGTTTACTGGAAAAGGCTCCCCTGACAAAACTGCACTGTATACACTAAAAACAAAAGCCACACTTGGAATTGGAGTTACCATTAGCACATTTCAAGAAATGCATGAAGAAAGAAAAAAAAAATGTTTTATGTGTGAGTATTTCCAATGCTTTTAATAGTTGCTTTTGATAGATTGTATTTGGTGATCTTGAAGTACTGTATTTCACTTTTTTGTACACATTTATTCATTTAGATAATATTGTGGGCATAAAGACATTCTTTGGGCATCTTTGGGGTGAGCCAGTGAATAAAACATTTTTTACAATACCGTGCTACACCTGAACCTGTCCAGAAAATGTCAAAATTGCCTCATTGGTCTCATTTATGGGGGGAAATGCATATAAATATGGGCTTGTCTGCCTGAGCTGTAGAACTGCTTTGGCG
>NC_085860.1:19929321-19946821 GCF_034702125.1 Engraulis encrasicolus
CTCAATCCCATCCAAACCTGTGCTGTCCTGTCTCCTACCTTTTCCTATCCCCTCCTACCGTGTCCTATCCTATTTCCTATTCTATTCTATTCCATTCTATTCTGTCCTGTCCTGTCCAATCCTATCCTATCCTATTCTATTCTGTCCTGTCCTACCATATACTATCCTATCCTATCCTATTTTCTTTTCTATTCTATTCTATTCTATCTTTTCCTACTCTATCATGTCTCATATCTTACCTTAGTCTATCCTCTCCTTTCCTATCATCTCCTCTATTATCCTCTCCTTTCCTCTCCTCTCCTCTCCTCTCCTTTCATATCCTACCTCCTTTCCTATCCTAGCCCTATCTCCCTTCCCTCCTCACCTATTTCATATCCTACCTCCTTTCCCATCATCTCCTCTCCTTTCCTATCCTATCCTTTCCTATCCTATCCTAGCCCTATCTCCCTTCCCTCCTCACCTATTTCAAATCCTACCTCCTTTCCTATCCCTCTCCTCTCTTCTCCTCTCCCATTTCATATCCTACCTCCTTTCCTATCCCTCTCCTCTCTTCTCCTCTCCTATCTCCTTTCCTCTCTCCTTTCCCATCCCTCTGTTGACGTTCCCTCCATCATTCTTGTCCTCTCGCTCCCCCCATTATCATTATTATTGTATCCCTGCGGTCTAAGGCAGACCCAGTTCATCTCCGAGAACAGCTGCAAGCAGTGGGAATCCAACCACTCCCCCACCCCTACACACACACACACACACACACACACACACACACACACACACACACACACACACACACACACACACACACACACACACACACACACACACACACACACACACACACACGCATGCACAACCCCACCCCTACAACAAACGAACAAACAAACAAACATGGAATTATGATTTCAACTTGGAAATGCTAAATCTTTTTTTTTTTTGGGGGGGGGGGGGGTGATTTGTTTACAAAGGTTTATTTGCTTCCATCACTTTCTGCATATTTAATTGTAAATTATACTGCTTTATTATAGTGATTTAAAAAAAAGAAAGAAAATGCTTCCATAAACCTTACAGTGGAATGCATAATGCACAAACCACAGATTATTAGCTAGACAAAAGATTGTGGGCTTTGCAGTATTTAAATCAGTTATGTCTAATTATTTCCTGTAAAAATAGCCTATCTAGGGCAAAACCAATGAGATGTAACATTGTCTGTGGAGGGGGGGACCTGGCAGAGTTGGCAAGAGTTCAGGAGAGAACAGGAGAGAGAGAGTCGAGCGGAGGAGAGAGAGAGAGAGAGAGAGAGAGAGAGAGAGAGAGAGAGAGAGAGAGAGAGAGGGAGAGAGTCGAGCAGAGAGAGAGAGAGAGACAGAGAGAGAGAGAGAGAGAAAGAGAGAGAGAGATGCTGCAGGCTACATAAATATAAGATGAACTGCACAAGCCCGTGGCACTACAATGGAGGAGTGTTTAGGGGGATTTAACTGGTTCTGCCTCACCATAGCCGCCTGGCTGCCACTACATAGCTACTGTATCATCACTACAGTACTCACTACTCTACTGTTGACCCAGCTCTACTGACTTCTACTGCTATGACTATTACGTTGAACGTGTGTGTGTTTGTGTGTGTGTGTGTGTGTGTGTGTGTGTGTGTGTGTGTGTGTGTGTGTGTGTGTGTGTGTGTGTGTGTGTGTGTGTGTGTACGTGCACACATTTGTGAGCACGCACATACACTGTATGTGTCTGTATCTGTGTGTGTATTTCTGCTTGCTCTTGTGTTTATGAGGCTGTGTATGAATGGATAGTATATTTGTATCTGTGTATTTGGATATGTTACGTTAGTGAATGTGCAGCATGCATATACAGTATATGTTGGTATGTGTGTGTGTGTGTGTGTGTGGTTTTTTTTTTTTTTGCTTTGTGCTTGTGTTTATGAATGATTGTGTTTATAGTATTATTGCATCTGTGTGTGTGTGCATGTGTGTATGCGGGTGCATGTGTTTGTAACTGCGTGTGCATGTTTGTGTGTTTTGTGCTTGTGTTTGTGACATTGAGCATGAATGCATAGTAGCCTATACTTGTGTGTGTGTGTGTGTGTGTGTGTGTGTGTGTGTGTGTGTGTGTGTGTGTGTGTGTGTGTGTGTGTGTGTGTGTGTGTGTGTGCGCGTGCACAGACATGTCTTGGTGCACCACCTTCACCATTCAATGCAAAACTTCTGGGCAAGTGGCACACGCAGGGGAGTCATACTGTATTTCCTACACACTATTTATGGGAAGATGGATAAATTGTGTTAAGCCTCTATCAACAAGACACACACACAAAAGAAAAGGTCACCACCATATGGACCCCAGTTCCCTCTTCTTTGATCCACATTACTCACACACCCAGAAGTGCCTCCTGTCATTCCTAGATGTTATTTTTAATGTCTGGGTTATTTAAAGTACAAATTATGCCTTATAGGCTGAATAAACATTTTGTGTGCGTCCTCCTGGTTTTGAAAAAATGGCGTCTGCCCAAACAACTGGTTTATTACAACTGGTTTTGCGGTCAAGTGCAAGTGCTGCGTCAAGTGGGCCACTAATCTGACAGTGATCACTTACTGGCCAGGCAGCAAATTTCGGAAAGTGAGCAAATACAAGGGCAGCTTGTTAATGTGTGCACCTGTCTGTTTGACAAGATTTTCCCATCTGCGTAAATGTGCGCCAAAATAACCAGAGCGTTTCTTTTCTCTGCTCTAACGTAGTTTGGTATTTACAAAGAATAAAAAGGCAAGGGCTTAGCACTGCAAATGTCCATGACCGCATTTGTAGTACTACAGAGATTGTCTTAATTAATTTCAACCACATGTCTACTTGCCTTATTCAAAGCTGTGCCGCACTCTATAGTAAATCCGCGCGATGATGACAGAGGGTGTAATCGCTTGCTATGTGATTCAACAATGCGACTTTTTGATACTATTCATGTCCATGGCTGTCCTTGACCCATAAGGAGCTTGTAATGTGGGCTATTTTCCTCCTTTGTGTTGGGCTGAGGAGGAATAGGGACCGCTGCAGAGTGCTTTCACCCCATCATGCCAGCGGCCTCTCGCCGGGACGCCTCCAGCGCTTTAAAAAGCAGTCTCCAGGCGCGCGGTCATTTCAGGGGGAGTTCAGACGAGACAAGAGGGGCCCCCGTCTCTGCAGGGGGTCCATTTTGAAGGCCCGCTCCGTCTCGCGGTGGGGAAGCGAGGCTCAATCCGCGGGGCACCCCGCTGACGAAGACAGGGAGCGCGCGGCGTTATCCATGACAACGGCTCGACAGTCCTGGCACGGCCAAAGAGCACATCGTGTAGGAGAGAGGGCGAACAAAGCGAGCATGAGATTAAAAATATTTCCCTCTCAGCTTTACAAACTGCAACCGCGTCCCTGTTCTGTAGGAGAAGCCCGAGAGAGGAGACGCTGTGATTTCGACCGTTGCAAAATCATCCGAGAAGCAGCAAGCTCTATGCTATATCCTAGTCTGGCTGATACTGCCACAAATCACGGTGGTTGACGTTGTCATGTTGTATTAGAGCCACGCATGGTTTTGTGACATCATGATCATAACGATCATATCCTGTCAACATTTTTAATACACGTGTCCAAACTGTGATCTACTCAAATAAAAGAAACGAGATCAACTCAGTCTGCAGTAAATGCAATTGTCAGCGTTCATAAAAGCAAAGCATCTCCGAGTATGCAATAAGAATAAGATACATAGGCTACGATAAATCATAGAAATAGATTTACATTATATCTTCATGTGAACGAATGCTGCCCATGAGCACTGCTCGCAAGCATCAGACAACTTGATTTAGGAAGCTACAGTGATAAACCTAAGCTGGGAATTTCATAATATCTGATCAACACGAGGAAGCAAATTAACCTAAACATACCCGCGAAAAGAATTCGCCAAACTTACATCTCAAGCACCCAAGAGATAAAGACAAATCAAGAATGATGGACTGTCAGAAGTGTGTTGCGAGTGCATGGAAAAAAAAGAATCCAGTCCATCTTTTCCTTGTGCGCTGTGCAGCAGAGTTCCTCGAAGCTGCTCCGTGTTTTGGCCCCGATCCGTATACTTCAAGTTAAGCTGTAGTTTCCATGGCTGACCATGGTTTGGTGCTGTTGGCTCTCTCTGTCTGCTCAACCCAGGCTGTGCGGAGCTCCCTGCGGGATCAGAGCGCTCCCCCGCCGGGACCCTACTCTCACATCCTCCTGCTGGGACACGGCTACATTTCCAGCCAAGCCTGGCTTTATTATGTGTGTCTGCGCCGCAGCCCCGCCAGCAGTCGGATCGAGAGGCGGAGGGAAGACCAGAGTCAGGACAAAGAAAAAGGGAGAGAGAGGCTAGCGACCGCAAACATTTACGCGTTTTATTACTTATTGAAAGGGGGATACGTACAAATATAGAATCCCCCAGGGGTTAAAAATGCAAGGTAAAACAGCACCGAGAGTGCCACCTTCTGAAAAATAACCGACGCGGGAGGGCGGTTCGGTTTTGGTCGCCTTGGATCAAGGCGAAAACATACTTTATTCCGGTAACTGTACAAAAAAGAACCTCGAGAGAAGACAACGTGGGAAAAGAAGATTTTTCATCAGGTTTCTCCGAAAGAATCGTTTAATTGTTTAATTAAGGTAATCCCATTATTTGGGACGAGCAGGCACCTCTCGGCGTCCGATCAGGTGTTAGAGTATTCTGTAGCAGCAGCCGCGTCTGGAAACTCCGACCGGTGCACTGCTGACGGTGTTCCGTGCAAGCCAGCGTCTTTCTCGGCGAGGGACAAAAGACTGTCTCGCTACAGTCACAAACCACAAGTTCTTCATTAAAATCTACAGGTTCCAGCCGCTGCGTAAGTTACATTGCTGGAATATCCGGATGCTGCGTCTCTCCGTTGCCCTCGTCAGACCTCTTCCTCCAAGTGCCACAGGACTATAACAAGGACTGAAGTTGCCGCATTGCAACAGGCAAAGTGGAAAAAAGACGAGCGAACTATCATTTCACATCGTATGATTATTTACCATTAAAGGACAAGAGACCGATAAAAGAAGATTCAATTGACCAAACTGCTGGAGATGTCCAGACGAAAGCAGGCCAAACCGCGCTCGGTGAAAGGTAAGTGTGTATTTTAGAGACATGGAAAAAAAACTCACGAGAGGAAGAATGGCCAATGAGATTTCAAGACTAAATGTGGCGGGTTTTGTGAATTTTCTTGGCTATAAGAAATTATTTGTGTCATGTATCAAAGCTGTTTCTTGGCGCTTTTATCTCTGCATTAGCCTGGTGCGTTCAGGGTTTGTACAGTGATTGAACGGAACGGTTTAGTTGTCATACAGTCTCCTTTGATTCGTGAATGGCTCTTGTTTTTTGAATGTTTGACATTGTTAAACAGTCAAACTCGTAAGGTGACAGCAGGAATGACAACAGAAGGCCCATGGCAGGCAGGCCTGTGTCATCCTTGGTGATTTTCTTTGATGAACTGCAGTCTCACCAGTTAACCTCAAATGAAGTTCACGTGGGGTATTTAACAGGCGTGCTTGTTCTTATGACTGGAAGTGTGTAGGCGGGGTTTAACGTTATAATGTGCTTTCCACATATCAATTTCACATGCATTGCTTTCCCCCCAAGCAATTGTGTTTTACATCCACCGTTTCAAACTGGCATTTCCAAAACGTTCCCTATTTATTGGGGAGTAGCCCATGGCGAAAAGTCATTAATTGCAGATTAAGCCGAGAGACAGATGTAGAAAGCAGGAACAGGTTGGAGTCGAGTGTCCAAATTAGGCCTGCATTTCTACGCTCGCCACATGCTAAATGTCCACCTGCAAAATGTGCTCTTGCACAGCACAGTTTTATCCCCCCCACATTACATTTGGCCCTTGGTCAGGTCTTATTCTGTGCCTTTTAGCTGGTGGTGACAGTCTGGTTGCTCTGATTCTCTTGGTTCTGATCTGGGGGGCCCACTGGGCGTACGGCAGACGGTATAAACTTTGGAGACAAGTGACAACAAACTGACACATGAAAATCGATACTATGTCACTATGACAGAATCACTCATTTAACACAAATAAGCAGGGTCTTGTAAAGGAATACGCATCTGAAAAAAAAAATGGAAGAAAATCACACTTTACACGACCTTCATTTCAATTTCATTTGGTGGACGTGTTTCCCTATGAAGCAGATGGGCGCTGGGCGCTGACCATGCGTTACAGTAGCCTATTAGACCCCCTGCAACCCTACACTAATAACTGCCTTTTTCTTCTCTAATTACAATCTGCACTGGGTTATGGGCGAGTCACTTCAAACGCTCGCTAGTGCGTGCCCTAATTGCATTAGACAAATGACATCCAAACAACTGATATGATTGGCGAGCAGGCGCACCATCTCTCTCTCTCTCTCTCTCTCTCTCTCTCTCTCTCTCTCTCTCTCTCTCTCTCTCTCTCTCTCTCTCTCTCTCTCTCTCTCTCTCTCTCTCTCTCTCTCTCTCTCTCTCTCTCTCTCTCTCTCTCTCTCTCACACACACACACACTCGCACTCACACTCACACAGTAGCTGCGCAAAACAACATTTTTTTAGCGCGAAGTGGTTGCATTGGCCGGATGGCCTGCTGTTTTGGCGCTGGGGATGTCACGACCTCTCCTCTCCAAAACGTCTCTGTCAGTGCGCATCAAGACAGCCGTCTAGTCAGTGCTCCTCTTCTTCTTGGGCCAGGTCCCACACTGCCTTGCCTCGACACCACGCCACTTGCAGAGCAGTTTGCTAGTGATTAATTGATTATTACAAAACACAGCCTCTTTCTCCAGAGAGGCATAGTGCATGATGCAGCTTTGTTTCGGTTCTTTGGTTTCCTTGCTTTAGCATATTAACATTTGATGCGGCCATAGATGCCCTTGTCTTTTTTTTGTAACAGAGCATAGCTGCAGTCTGTGTTTGTGATCAGGGTCAGTCATGCCACCTGCCCAGTCATAGGCCCATTCAGGGCCTTAACCAGACATTTTCAAATACAGAGGCCAAATATTGCGTGCTGTACTGTATACCGTACATTTACAATGCTTCAAATACTTCAGTCAAACTCCTAACTTTGTTTTTTATTAATCACTGCCTTGAGAATAAATGGAGGCGTCGTATACAGACTAAATTGATCATTGTTGATCATGTATCAATTTTCATCATAGATCTATATTACATGACTGGAAAAAATACAGATGACATGGCCTCTGTGTCCTCAATGGTAGTTATGGCCATGGGCCTGTTTAAAAATAGGCAAGACATGCACTGGCTGCAGGCTCCAAAGCAGTACCATGCCCAGACATTTTGCCGTGGCTGTATTCGGCTGTGGACAGGCCAGGGGATGATGGGATGGCACACTGCTCAAAGTACAAAGGATCATTTGTTTTTCCATGTCCTCACAGACAAGTCCACACACACACACGGGCACACACACACACGCACACACACACACACACACACACACACACACGGGCACACGCACACACACACCCACACACACGGGCACACGCGCACACACACACACGGGCACGCACGTACACACACACACACACAAACACAGGCACACGTTGACAGATGTACTCGCTCTACAGCCATCAGACAGTGACTTGTTAACATGTCAGGCTACTTTGTGCCACTTAACGTCCCACTGCCTTCAGTCCCCGGGCCTGCTAGTTGCAAGCAAGCAGGCAGCAGGCAATAAGGCAGGCAGGCAGGCAAGGCAGGCAGCAAGGCAGGCAGGCAGTCTGATGATCTGTTAAACGTAAATTTTTAAATGGCCGCAGTCTACCCAGCCTGCATGGCTTAAAAGCCCTGATTGGTGTTTGTAATGAACAAGCGATAGAGAGGCAGAGGAGCACTTATCAAAATATTATTTCTCCCAATTAATCCCTTTTTAATGTGTGTGAGTGTGCGCTGTATGCGTTAATGTGTGTGTGTGTGTGTGTGTGTGTGTGTGTGTGTGTGTGTGTGTGTGTGTGTGTGTGTGTGTGTGTGTGTGCCTGCCCGGCCAGAGCGTTCAGGCTTCATATCTCCTCCACTTGGTCTCCTGAGTGTTTCATGCATTATGTAGTGATGATTATTACTTAATTACACATTAATAAATCCTCTTCATTTGTGGGACATTAAGAGAGAATGAGTGCACATGACACAGCCAGGGAGAAGGGGTGGGTGTGGGGGTGGGGGAGACGGAGGAGGAGGCAGAGAAAGGGGGAGCGAGAGAGTGAGTGAGAGAGAAAGAGAAAGAAAAAGAAAAAGAGAGAGGGTACTTAATTTTTTTGTGCTTTGTGTTGTTTACAGTCAATCAAACAGCATAGGCCCTTTAACCCGTGAAAGAGGAAGAGACGTAGAGCCATCGTTTGTCTGGGGCAGACTGAGCACGCTCAAAGCTAATGGCATCACTTCCAATTCACCTCCCCTATCCTCTCTCTCTCTCTCTCTCTCTCTCTCTCTCTCTCTCTCTCTCTCTCTCGCCTACGTCCGATTGCACACATTCCTACACACAAGTGTGTGTGTGTGTGTGTGTGTGTGTGTGTGTGTGTGTGTGTGTGTGTGTGTGTGTGTGTGTGTGTGTGTGGTTTCACGTCTAAGATTTATGTGCGTTCCCTATTCGTCTCACAGCCCCGTTTTATCTGCTGTGAAGGTGATAAGTGTTAATTTGCCAAAATGAAAAATGCATGTTTTTCACTCTGGGTCACTATCATGGCAAGTTGGTGCCGTGTGTTACAGCTTTTTTATATCCCTACAAATGTGATTTTTAATTTTGTGGTAGCAATGAGGCTATGAAATTTTATTCTGGACTACACATGCATGTATGTATTTTTAAAGAACGGCAGAAACTATGTAGGAGGATCGTTTGCAACTACATGACTAGTTAAGGACTGGTGTGTAGCGAACGGGTCGTGGAGTACACTCTGTCAGTGGTGTTCTTACTCCTCAGTTTGTCTCCTGAAATGTTGAGATTTTAAAGATTTTTACAGGAACCCTATTAGAATGGTAATGCGGATAACCTGGCCTGGAATCATGCCGCACCCTGATTTACCCATGATCTCTCAATATTTATATGATGGATATCTTCATGAACATTATGAAATATACTTTATTTTATAGCCATGATTTAAAGACAAAATAAAATGAAATTAATACCAACAAAATCAACATCAACAAGATCAATGACCGATGTGTATTAACCAGCAGAGTTAAAAACATAGTTTCTTTTTTCCATAGATATTTTCTCACATCGGCAGAGTCTAATAGATAAAAATAAAAAGCTGTTTAAAGACATTGCAAAGGTAAGAAAATAGTACTGTGGCAACATAGAGAGGTTGTTCTAACATTTAACTCAGAAAGTCATGGCATGTACAAAGGTAAATAATGTCTTGATAAATAAATATGCAATTTTATAATTCAGTCCACCACTTTATTGGTACCGATGAGCGTAAAAAAAGACAATGTCATGATGTTGTGTTTCTGTAGCGTTTTACTATCCTACCCGTAATTTTTGCTTGCATCTGTGAGCGGCAGACATGAATGTCTGACACACACACACACACACACACACACACACACACACACACACACACACACACACACACACACACACATTTACACTGCTTTGGCATGCGTGCGCTCTCCTCTCTTCTCTTCCTGACCGCCATCTGGTTCTAGCATTAAATGGCTTTTTTATTGTCACCTAGGCTTCTGGCAGCCATGCAGAAGTTTTCATTGGTCAATGGGCTGTTATAAAACACTGAAGCGAGTTACCACAGCACTGCTGAGTCTCAGGCAGGGAGATCAGGCAGGGATAGCACACACGCACGCACGAACGCACCCACGCACGCACTTATGCACACACACGCACGCATGCGCGCACACATACAGTGAGTAGTGAGATCAGGCAGGGAACTCTCCTCCACAGACACACACAGTGACGCACACACACACACACACACGTGCACACACACACAGGCACGCACAGTGAGCAGGGAGATCAGGCAGGGAAATCTCCTCCACAGACACACACACAGTGACGCGCACACGCACAAATGCACACACACACACACACACACACACACAAAGAGGCGCTCTCTCTCTCTCCCTCTCCCTCTCTACACACACGCGTACATTATATACATGCATACATTCTATGTCTCTTTCTCTCTCTCTCTCACACACACAGCGTCTATCACCATCTAACTGTACATAGGCACACATGCGTGTACTCTAATACACATTCACCACACCACACACCACGCATACACACACACACACCATATCTTGAATTCTGTCTTATTGTGATCACGGATATACACAAGCACAAACAGAAATACAAACAGGCACAAAAATAGACACAACTAAAACACCCAATGCATTGGCATATAAAATACAATTCAAAAGTTAGTTACTTTTTGAAATATATTTATATATTTTTAAATGATTTGTTCTTTATTTTAATTCCTTTTGGATGCGTGTGTGTTTTTTTAATTATTTTGATCGCATGTGTCCTTTTATCTATCTAATTCAACAGTTTTCATTGTTGCTGTGGCTTTCTAGTATAAATTCCTGCTTTTGTGGAGACGTATTTGGCTGGAACATTGTTTACATTTTTAAATTTAACTGTGAGTGCGAAATTATTCCTTCTCGGGAATCGTTGTGTGTGTGTGTGTGTGTGTGTGTGTGTGTGTGTCTTTACATTTTTGCATGGGTGTGCTGGCATTTTTGCGGGGTGTATGTGTATGCCCACGTATTTATGAAACGCAAAACAAGATGTGTAGACTGTGAGGTGTGTGTGTGTGAGTGTGTGTGTGTGTGTGTGTGTGTGTGTGGGGGGGGGATGTTGGGGGTGTGTGTTGTTGCAACGTAATGGGAGATGAACCACAAAATTGATTTTTGGGTCCCTCATTTTTCATTGGGCACACAGCTTGAGTAATTAGTTCAACAACTCCGGCTACCTCGGGAGGACTTAGCGAAAAATGTGGGCCTCCTTTCCGTGTGATCCCAGCAGTAGCGTTCCCCACTATACGCAGGACTACATTGTTTTCTGGACCCATTAGAAAGCCCTTCATGAGTTGAACACTCATGGCCAGCGGTCGTTATGGATAATACAGTCGGACACGTTTGACACGGTCACACACACACACACACACACACACACACACACACACACACACACACACACACACACACACACACACACACACACACACACACACACACACACACACACACACTGCTGTACACACACACACGTTCACACATACTCCCATGCAGGCTCAGGTGCACACAGTTAGCACACAAACATGAACATGTGAATAACTACAAACAGGCATTTAAACACACAGTCCTACATGCTTGTATGGCTAATTTGGAAAGGTCCATAAGCACAGTGTGTAGCCTCAGCTTTGAAGCCAGGGGTCATGGGGCTTTCAAAGGTAACAACCTCCTCTGATCGTCATAGTTGTATGTGATGCAGAATGTTTCCCACTGTTCTTGAGGATGGACGTGATGATGAAGGCGTAACCCCCCCCCCCCCAAAAAAAAAGCACCCTAACCTAAACGAGAGGCAGCCTACTACTGCACCACAGCGACCCCTACAGTCGGGGAGTAGTAGTTGGCGCTCACTTGGTGACAGCCAGACAGAATGGCTGAAAAGAGAAAAAGAGAAGTGAGTGAGGAAGAGCAAAATGAAAAAAGGAGGAGAGGAAGAGGAAGAGGAGAGCGAGAGGGCTAGGCTGCCTCCCCAGTGGGACGTATGTCTGCCAATGACAAGTCCTTATCAGCGGCCTGCCTGCTAGTTTTGTGCTGAAGGATCTGTCTTAATGTAAGAGCGCTGCCGTCGCGCGTGCCATTGTACCGGCTTAGCTGCCCGCATTATCAGCACCGGGCGCGCTGCGCCGCGCACTGGGCCGGAACTGCGGACCACTCCAGGCCCGGCCCAGCCCGGCTCTCGGCTCGGCGCTGCTTAGTCCCCCGTACCCCCGTTCCCCTATCCCCCACACCGCAACCCCCCAACCCCAACCCCCTACACCACCCCTAACCCTGTCTCAGCCGGCTCCCGCACCGCGTCTCACCCAGTGCCAAGCGCCACCCCCCGCCCCCTCCCGAATCCCCCTAAACCCCCACTTGCCGGGTGCAGTGCTCCGTGCCGTGCCACGCCGCTCACTTCTAAAGGGGGGGTGGGGGGCGTCGCCAGGGCGACTCGCACTATTAATTCTGTTTGTGTTGTCACTGCCCCCCCCCCCCCCCCCCCCCCCACAGCCAGCCCACCAGAACCCCATCCCATCTCCCCTTGCCACCACCAGCCTTTTGTTTTTTTCTTTCTTTTTTTCCTTTCTTTCTTTTTTTGGCAGACCCTTGCCTCTCTCCCCACCTCTCTCTCTCTCTCTCCCACTCCCACTACTACCCCCTGTCATCATCCCTCCATCCTCTCACACAGCCCAGTGCTTCCATCCCCTCTCCCCCACTCCCTGCCACCCCTCAAGCCCTGAACTACACACACACACACACACACACACACACACACACACATGCATACACCCCCACCCTGCCAAAGCGCAGGCATTCCCCAGGCAGCCGTTCCCGGCGGAGGCTGTCCGCTCTAAGATGCCTCGCTCGGAAGCCCGGCCGGGGATGCTGCAGGGGCTAGATTAAAAATGGCTGGTCGGGTGGAACAACATGTTCACATAAATAAACAACTAGCGCCGCAGCCATTCGGAAAGCCGTGCTCTCTGTGTCTCTCCCTCTCTCTCTTGTAGCGCACCACACGGCATGGCACGACGGCACGACAGTGCCTTTCACATGGGTGACTGCCTCTGTCTCTGGCACACACACACACACACACACACACACATGCACACACACACACACATAACAACAACAACAAAGGAATAGCCTTTTTTTTCCAGATCCGTTTCTGTAACTCTTTGCCTAATGCTTATATGGTGGAGTGGGCATGGCTGCTGCAGCTGCTGCTAATGACGATGGCCTGAGTTGCCCACCACCTTGAGACTTCCGTCTGTCTTGCTAATGTACTAATGGCCTAATGGGTATTCATTCATAGGGTGACGCTAGTGACGTTAACTGTAACGGATGTGTGCGGTGCGGAGGTGTAATGGTTTTCTCCTGTAAGTGTCAAGGCTGTGAGGGAATCTGTCATCTGGTGGCTTGTAGAGTGCTAATTCTTGTTGAACAAAAAAAAAGGGGGACGGGGGGGTCAGTGAGCGAAGGCGTTGCACAATATATCTGTGGACTTGGGTTCGAGTCTGAGCCATGGTCATTTCCCAATCTGTCCTCTCTCTTTCTCACCACACTCGTTTCCTGTCACACTCTCTCTAAAAAAATAAAATAAACCCCAAAAACACCCCCCCACCCAAAAAAAAGAAAAGAAAAAACAAGCAAGGCATTCATCACACACACTCTGTCTTAACGTGGGCGACTTCATTCCCACTGCGCTAGTGTACTCTTGTGGCAGCGCTATCTATTGTTTGCCCAGATTTCTGTAGCTTGCCTCAAGCTATATATATATACAGTAGTAGAAGAAGTAGTGGTAGTAGCGGTTCGGCAGTTAACTAGTGGAGAGTTGTTGGAAATGGCTACGGCCTTTCACCATATTGTTGTGGAATAACAAGGAGAAATCGGAGTTGGCTGGCATCGTCTGCCTCTTTTTAATCACTTGACCCTTTCACCTTTTCACACTTCATCCTCCCTTCCTCATCCTCATCCTCATGTTTTCTTCTGGAGTTGTTGCCCTTCCTCTTGCTTTTCAACCCATCTACTTCCTTCTTTCTTATCTTCTCCTTTATGTTTCTACCACTTCTTCTTCTCTCATTTCATCTATTACATGATCTTTCTCTCTGTCTCTCTGTCTCTCTCTCTCTCTCTCTCTCTCTCTCTCTCTCTCTCTCTCTCTCTCTCTCTCTCTCTCTCTCTCTCGCACGCTCTGAGTCTTGCTCTGTATCTCTCTCGCTCATGCTCTTTCTCTATCTCAGTTTTACTTTCTTGTTGTCTTGCACACTCGCTCTCTCTCTCTCTCTCTCTCTCTCTCTCTCTCTCTCTCTCTCTCTCGCTCTCTCTATCTCTATCTCTATCTCTATCTCTATCTCTCTCTCTCTCTCTCTCTCTCTCTCTCTCTCTCTCTCTCTCTCTCTCTCTCTCTCTCTCTCTCCTGGTCTCTCTCTGGGCTGTACATTAAACATAAGGAGAGAGGGCAATTAAAGTGCACTCTCCTCCACCTGCCTGATGCATATATTTATCTGGCCAGGTTCTCCCCTGGATGGACAGAGCAGAGGAGAGGAGCGCAGAGCAGAGCAGAGGAGCGCAGAGCAGAGCAAAGGCTCCAGGCCCTGTACTTCACCCCTCCTTTCCTTTACCTCCCTCCCTCCCTATCCTAACTCTCTCCATCTCTCTCTCTCTCTCCTTCCCTCCCTGCTGTTCATCTCTCTACTTCAACCCCCCCCCTCTCTCTCTCCCTCCCCCCACCTGCCCACCTCTCCTTTTTCTTTCTCAATACCTCTCCCTCTTCCTCTTTCCTTTTTCTCTCTTTATTACTGGGGAGGGGACGGGGGTGTTGGGCTGGCTTGAGTGGAGGTTTGAGGTTTTGAGTTTTGGGCAGGTTGGCGGGGGGGCTTTGGGGTCCGCTAATGAAGAGCTTTGGTGCTGCCCTGACCCCGGCCGACCCCTGGAGGTCTAGGCTGACCTCTCTGCAGGGCCCCGGGCCCGGGCCTCCCCTCGCCCTCCCCTCAGCCTCCACCTTCGCCTCCCTGCACCTCCTCGAGAACTCCCTGAGCCTCCCGCGCTCCAGCCCCCGCTGAGATAGGATAGGCGGTGGGTGGGGGTGGGGTGAGGTGAGGCGGGAGGCTTTGATGAGGAAGAGGAGGAGAGGTGCGGAAATGTGGTGTGAGGGAGCGGGTGGGGATGTGGATGTGAAGCTTTGGATAGCTGCTTGGTTGGTTGGGTAGTTTTGGGAAGGGAGGTGGGTAGAGGGGGGGAGGGGGATAGAGAGAGGGAGGGGGGTGGAGGGATGGAGGGGTGGAGGGAGGGGTGGATGTGGATGTGGATGTGGATGAGGGGCATCCATTGCTGGACCAGGCTTTGCTTTGTGGAGCCTGAGGGCTGGACTGCTCCACTCTCATTGCTGGTGTGTGTGCGTGTGCGTGTGCGTGCGTACGCAAAAGAGCTAGTGCCCACGCACTGCTGGAGTGGATGCTCTCATGTGAGCTTAACACACGCACAGACACACAAACACACACACACACAGACGCACAAACACACACAGGATATAATGCATTTATTGATGGAAATGCTATGCATGTGTGTACTCCACACATATGCGCACAATCAATACGATACGATACAAAATTGCACTTGCACACTTAAAACTCTCTCGCGCACACACACACACATACACGCGCCGCATACACATTTTCCATTTACACAAACTCCCACACTTCCACTATTCCCGCTAACATTCAAACTGTACATGGGCATCATTATAAAGTACTGACATGTGCACTCGTACTTACTGTACAAACACACATGTCTATGAATACATTCACCCACCCACCCACGCACAATGCAGGCACACTACAACACTACACACACACTGCACACACCACATACACACTACACTACACTACACACTGCGCACACCACATACACACTACACTACACACACACGGCGCACACCACATACACACTACACTACACACACTGCGCACACCACATACACACTACACTACACCACACTCCACGTACAACAAATCTGTAAAAAGTGTTTAGCGCTGCAGCAGTCAAAGCTGGCCCATCCCCAACCTTATTGATTTCCACGTTATGCTGAGAGAAAAGAAGTTTGCAACAGGAAGTGTGGCAGGAGGAGGAGATGAGTCTGTAGGATTGCAGCGTGGCCCCTGGTGCCAGCCGAAGCCTTTGTTCTTCAGGAATGTGCTAACTTAAGCACGCCTTTGATTCATTTAGCGCTTACCACTCGCACGGCGTCCGTACTTGGCACTGCTTTGTTGTAAAAACGTGTCTGTTTCGCCTCTGGAAACGAAACGGAGCTTCCCGAACAACAACAACATGGGGAGGTCACGTCAGCACTGAGACTTGGGGAGCCGTGTGTGTGTGCCTGTGCGCGCGTGTGTGTGTGCGTGTGTGCGCGCGCGTGTGTGCGTGTGCGTGTTTTGTGTGCATGCGTGTGTGTGTGCATGTTTTGTGTGCATGCGTGTGTGTGTTTTGTGTGTGTGTGTGTGCGTGCGTGCGTGTGTGTGTTTTTTTGTGTGCATGTGTGTGCATGTGTGTGTCTGTGTGTTGTGCACATATGTGTGAGAGAGTCAGTGAGAGCTACAAGGACGGACGGAAAAGAAAGTCGAAAGTGTATGAGCAAACTCACAGAGTTGGTTTTACTGAAATAATAACCATACCGCCAGCGTCGTCAATATTGCTGTTCCGGTGAGTTCTGCGTCACAAAGCCCCCGTGTTTGTTCTTCTTATGAAGAAGTCTCAGACGCTGTTTGACAGTGTGAAGTCTAGCTGGAGAATGGCTGTCTTCAAGCCATCTGAGAGAGAAAAAAAGACTCCTGCAAACTCTTTCTTTCTGTAAAGCTATCTCTGTACACAAATCAGGCTCTCTTTCTCTCTCTCTTGTTTTCTCTCTCTCTTGTTCTCTCTCTCTCTCTGGTTCTCTCTCTGTCTCTCTCTCTCTCTCTCTCTCTCTCTCTCTCTCTCTCGTTCTCTCTCTCTCCCTCCTCTGTCTTTACATATCTTAGTCTGTCTTTGTAATTCCAACCATCTTTCACCCTTTCATTTTCTCTCTCCTCCTTTCCTCTCTGTCTCTCTTTTTTCCATGCCATACCATCTTCTCTTCTCTTCTCTTCTCTTCTCTTCTCTTCTCTTCTCTTCTCTTCTCTTCTCTTCTCTTCTCTTCTCTTCTCTTCTCTTCACCCCCCCCCTTCTAAGATAGTACAGGCGTTGCAGGTGGAAGGCTACTCAGACTCAGAGCTTCTTTAAGCACCATCACAGGCGTGCAGCCAGTTAGACTCAGGTGTTGCAGCTCCTTAAACGGCGTCACAGGTGTGTGAGGGCTGTCAGACCCGACGATTGCGTCTTCGTAAACGGCGTCTGCTGTGGGCCGGCAGCCAGCCGGGTCGGGGCCACGCTCGTTGCCATGGAGAGCAGCGTTTGTCCTCCGCCGCCGTGGTAACACAGCCAGTCAGCCCAGCCAGCCAGGTTTCCACTGCGGCGCCTTCCACCTGCTACGTTATCTCCACTAAATTGATTTTAGCCGTGAAAGAACAGTTGTCTCGTCCCCTCCTCTCCTTTTCTCATCCTCTCCTATCCTCTCCTCTTCTCTCCTGTCCTCTCCCTTCCCTTCCCTTCCCTTCCCTTCCCTTCCCTTCCCTTCCCTTCCCTTCCCTTCCCTTCCCTTCCCTTCCCTTCCCTTCCCTTCCCTTCCCTTCCCTCTCCCACTCCTCTCATCCTCCTTGTCTTCTTT
>NC_085860.1:19951821-19954321 GCF_034702125.1 Engraulis encrasicolus
ACACACACACACACACACACACACACACACACACACACACACACACACACACACACACACACACAAAGGGAAAGAGTGTGCCAGTCTCTGAAGGAGTGCAATGGTGGAGTTAATCTGTCCTCGGGTGGCACAAAGAAGCCAGGGAGCGGGCGGAGAGGAGGTGTGTGTGTGTGTGTGTGTGTGTGTGTGTGTGTGTGTGTGTGTGTGTGTGTGTGTGTGTGTGTGTGTGTGTGTGTGTGTGTGTGTGTGTGTGTGTGTGTGTGTGTGTGTGGTGTGTGTGTGTGTGTGTGTGTGTGTGTGTGTGTGTGTGTGTGTGTGTGTGTGTGTGTGTGTGTGTGTGTGTGTGTGTGTGTGTGTGTGTGTGTGAGAGCACATATGTGTGTGTGTGTGTGTGCGTGAGCACACCCGCTGTAATGCCTAATCAAGTCTGTATCAAACTAAATAATGCGGTGGCGTGAAATCGCAGAGCTAAAGTCAAAAGCGCTCTCTCCTCTCTCTCTCCCCGGCTTGTTCTACAGGATAAGGCAATTAGAGCTCTCCATTCTTAAAATCTGGCCTCACAGGCACTGGAAGGCTGTGTGTAAGGGTGTGTGTGTGCGCGCATGTGTATGTGTGCGCGTGTGCGTGTGCGTGTGCGCGCGCGCGCGCGCGTGTGTGTGTGTGTGTGTGTGTGTGTGTGTGTGTGTGTGTGTGTGTGTGTGTGTGTGTGTGTGTGTGTGTGTGTGTGGGTGTGTGTGTCTTCCTTTTGTTTTTGTGTGTGTGTATGTGGGTGTGTGTGTCTGTGTGTTTGCGTTTGTTTGCATGCGCCTATTGGAGTGAGATTTTGTGTATAGATGTGCATGAGCTTCCAACGTGTGTGTGTGTGTGTGTGTGTGTGTGTGTGTGTGTGTGTGTGTGTGTGTGTGTGTGTGTGTGTGTGTGTGTGTGTGTGTGTGTGTGTGTGTGTGTGTGTGTGTGTGTGTGTGTGTGTGTGTGTGTGTGTGTGTGTGTGTGTGTGTGTGTGTGCGCCTGTGTGTCCATGTGTTATCATTCTCCCTTCCCGTGCCCTCCTCTCCTGCTCTGCTCTTCCCTGCTCTGCTCTGCTCTGCTCTTCCCTTCCCTGCTCTCCTCTGCCGTGCTGCGTGCTCTGTGCTGTGCTCTAGCGCAGTGGGGGGTTGTGTTGGTGGTGCACGCCGAGCTCATCTATTTCTGGTGGCTCCCCAAAGACTCGGGTGATCCAGAGAGGGCCCTCCTCCTCTTCCTCTTCCTCTTCTTCTTCCTCCTCCTCCTCCACCCCCTCAGCCTCTCTCTCCATCCTCCTTCCCTCTCTCCATCCTCCCCTCATCCTCTCCTCTTCTCTCCTCTATGTCCTCCCCCGTATCCTCTCTTCCCAACTACTCTTTCTCCTACTCCATGTCCCTCTTTCTCTACCTCTCCTACACCTGCTACTCCTCCTCCTCTTCCTCCTCCTCCTCCTGGGTCACAGACGTCAAATGCTCTGCTTTTTTTGCCCTTCGCTACTGAGTGGGTGTCAATGAGAGCTGCGAAGGGTGGGCAGACAGGGGGAGAGGATGGGGGGACTAGAGAATGGGGAGACTGGAGGGGAGAGAAAAAGGAGAAGAGAGGAGGGCAGGAGAGGAGAAGAAAGCAGAGGAGAAAACACGCTATTAGAGAATAAGAGTGTTGTGTGTGTATTTTGTGAGAAACCATCTGTGCGTGCGTGTGTGCATGCGTGCATGTGTGTGTGTGTGTGTGTGAGTGAGTGAAAGAGAGACGGCGAGAGACAGAGAGCGTGTCCCTGTTCCCGTTTGACGGCATGGTTGTGGAGTGACGTGATTACAGCTCTGTCCCGGGCGAGAGGGTGCCAGTGCACCCGTGTCACGCTCAATGACAGCGGGAGACAGCCGACGCCTTTTAATCATGTCTGCTGCTCGCCACTGTCACCGCCATCGCCACTACCACTTTCTGCCGCTGTCCTCTACATTCCTTCTACTCTCATCTCCTTTACTATCATACACTCTCTTTCCTGTTCTCCTCTCCTTTACTATCCTCCTCATCTTTTCTCTGTTTTCCTCTCCTCACCTCTCCTCTCATTTCCTGTCTCTTCCACTAATCTCCTCTCCTCTCCTCTTGTCCCATCTTGTCCCCTCTCCCCTCTCTCCTCTCCTCTCCTCTCCTCTCCTCTCCTCTCCTCTCCTCTCCTCTCCTCTCCTCTCCTCTCCTCTCCTCTCCTCTCCTCTCCTCTCCTCTCCTCTCCTCTCCTCTCCTCTCCATGTGTGTCTACATGGCTACCTTCTCTGCTATTCATGTCGCTACCCATCCTATCTACATCATTCCTCATTACTCCTCTCTCCCTTCCTCTCCCATTTATCTCATTCTATTTCTCTCTCTAGCCATCCATCTTTCCAGTCTTCAACTACTATCTTTCTTCATCATGTCTGTGTCTGAATGTGTGACTCAGAACACTCTCCCCCTCCACCTTGTGATTCTTCCAGTTTTCCCTCTCCTTTTTTTTCTTCTA
>NC_085860.1:19966821-19971821 GCF_034702125.1 Engraulis encrasicolus
ATCAAGGCTTGTTGTTCTTGGGTTTGGCGATGTCCATAGGCTTGCCTTGAGTGGGCTGATTCTCTGTGAACTTTATAAGGACAATTGAAAAAAAACCTTTTTAAATACTGCTCAATCTTTGCACTAATTGATAGCAAGGAGCATGGCAAAGGAGGTACTATATTTACCCTTATGCATCATAAAACTATCTACATTCATTCGTTCGTTCTTTCTGGTGAGAAATAAAAGTTTTAAAGTGCGTGCGTGCGTGCGTGCGTGCGTGCGTGCGTGCGTGCGTGCGTGCATGCGTGCCTGCCTGCCTGCCTGCCTGCCTGCCTGCCTGCCTGCCTGCCTGCGTGCGTGTGTACGTGCGTGGGTGCGTGCACGTGGGAATATGTTCACACATCTAGGGCCTCATTTATAACGGGTGCGTACGCACAAAAGACTGCGCACGCCAAGTTCACCGCAAGGTTTGGTATTTATAGAAAAAGAACTTGCGGTAAACATGCGCAGCTCCACGCAAAGTTTTACTCATGCGTACGCCCTAAACAGAAGACCAAACGCGGAAAGCGCGACCTCGGGAGGTAGCTGGAAGAACGACCCGAAATTGGTTGAAGAAAAAAAATCAAAGGTCACGTGTCACGATAGCCACTTTAACATTAGTTAATCCAGTTCGCATACGAAAACGCGGTTGTTTGTTGATTGGTAATGGTGGAAAATAATAAGTAGGCCTACCTGGCCTATCCATAGCCACATGCATGTAATAGACGCTTCAAATTGTACGTTTAGGATAGGCCTACGTTACATTTGGAAATACCCTACATTTTATTAACAATAACCACGGACCTTTCCAGTATCGGGCTATAATCGTATCGGTAGGCTATAAAGTGTTCCGAGTCTGCAAGGAATTACGTCAACATTTAACCCCTTAATGCACGCCGTACCTCCTGTGGCACGCTGTAATAGACATTGAAAGTTAACTACTATAGTACTACACTACTATGACATTGCACGAGGCCTTAAGTAATACATTATGACTTGGTCATTGCCATCCTGGTAACAGCTAATTTATAATGCCGTGTCTTAAGGAGTTAAGCCCGTTGCAGAATCATCTGCTCGAGTCCCAAGTGCATCTGTAATGGTTGATTTTCTCAGCCATACAGGCAAGCGCAAGTGCCATAGCCTACTAATGGACAGCTTCGTTTCTCTTGTTGCATGTCATTTCTTTTCCATGCGGTTATTCGTCATCAAAGCAGAGGTGTGCATTTGACAGCTGGTCTGATAATGTATGTTTATAATACACACATTTAATAAATACAGACTAGAAAATGCCCATATGTCATGCTGTCTGTGGATATGTCGATCGACAGTTGGGGCGTCGCTTTGAACTGAAAGCAGACAGCTGCGCGCAGTGACCAACGGCAATTGTTGAAAAAAGTTACACCCGGTGCATATGAGGTGCGATGAGACAGCGAATAGATTTTCTTCCGGTGAATTTCACATGGGGACATGCCATGTGAGATGTTTCCTTGACGCAGCTATTTTTACCTTTGTTCACAACTCAATTAATACTAGCCTACATGTCCATGACTTGGCAGGTTCATGTCCATGCCATCCTTATTTTATTTATTTTTTACTTCTGGTATAGCGTGATTTTTGTCAACATAACCATCCACATGCTGCAATTCAAGGTTTTATTTTTGTAGCCTACGACTTCCCAAACTTAACACTCCACTTTGCCCAACGTTCTCTAGGCCTATCTAATAAAACTGTTTGCTCCACATGTGGTAAATAGGCTATCTCGTCTGCTTTCCGCACGCCGTCCACAAATATAAATATTCATTTTGGGCGTTTCACTGAATATTCATAGATAATTATGGGTGTGTCCACAGGTGCGCACATTTGCCGCAACTTCAGAGTCAGTTGGGATTTATAAAGGGAAATCGACGTGGAACGTGCGTGCGCCATGCTTTATAAATCTGAATATTTTCTTGCGCACGCACATCCTGAGTTTCGTGCGTGCGCCATCTTTTGGCGCATTTCTTCCGCAAAGTTTTATAAATGAGGCCCCTAGAGTATTGCGGTATGTTGTCTGCTAGCATAACCATGTGCAGGCTACTATATGCACTAGTGGTAGGCCTATTTTTACTCCGATCTTATACACAACCTTATATAATAATCTAGAAACAAAAGGTCATGTTGAGCAGGTGTTCCGGTGTATGTATGCGTGTGTGTATGCGTTTAGACAAGGTATTTCATCTTGCCATATTGTTTCAGGTGCTCTTACACAAGCTGTTTGCTTGCTTGCTTGCTTACTGTAGGTGAATTCTAATCTTCAGACAGAATGCTAACTCTTCAGAGAGGAAGCTAAGTCTTAAATGAGATAAATGAAACTCCTCCTACAATACAGCCTCAGTTTGGAATCTCTGCAGAGGCTAACCGTCTGGAACACTGTGTGTGTGTGTGTGTGTGTGTGTGTGTGTGTGTGTGTGTGTGTGTGTGTGTGTGTGTGTGTGTGTGTGTGTGTGTGTGTGTGTGTGTGTGTGTGTGTGTGTGTGTGTGTGTGTGTGTGTGTGTGTGTGTGTGTGTGTGTGTGTGTGTGTGTGTGTGTGTGTGTGTGTGTGTGTGTGTTTTGTGTGTTTTGTGGCGTCGTAACTCGCTCGTTTGATCTCTACCCCTCGCATCACGGCTGTGCTGATTGCCGCGTTGCCGACAGCAACACTGGTGTGAATTAGTGTACGGCGCAGTAATGTTGCAGCTTAGCGTTGCTTACCGGGGACCCTGAAATGCAAATAGTGCCTCTCTCTCTCTCTTGCTCTCTTTCTCTCTCTCTCTCTCTCTCGCTCGCTCGCTCGCTCGCCTGCCTGCATGCCTGCTCCGCCAGTGAGGTAATTAACAGTCAGGGAAATTTCAATAACAGGCATAAAGAGTGTTAAGCATTTCCAGTGGCTGTGTGTGTGTTGTTTTGTGTGTGTGTGATTTTCTCTCTCTCTCTCTCTCTCTCTCTCTCTCTCTCTCTCTCTCTCTCTCTCTCTCTCTCTCTCTCTCTCTCTCTCTCTCTCTCTCAATGTGTATGTGTGTGTTTGCCCCTTGAGGGCTGTGTTTTTTTCCTCCTTGACTTAAATAATAGTTTAAAGAGAGAATGAGAGGCAGTGTAGAGGGAGGGAGAGGGAAAGCAGCGGTCCACCCCTGCAATGCTGATAAACACTTAATGCTTTCTGGGGGATGCAGACTTATCCCGCTCGCTACGCACACATGCATTCTTATACAGCCAGACACACATGCATACATGCAAGCACACAGACGCACACACGCGCACGCACGCACACACACATGCACGCGCACACACATACGGTACACACACCATACACATGCACACATACAGTACATATAAACAAGAACAGCCTTGTACTTGTAAACTTGAATGGATGTACACATTCTTGTATGAAGACATACATGCACACACACACCCACACACAAATATATATTTGCTGAAAATTCAAACAATGTATATTTTTCAGCATTTTTTGAGTGGATAGCAATGCACCAATGAACAAAGCAAATATGGGCACTCTCTCTCTCACACACACACACACACACACACACACACACACACACACACACACACACACACACACACACACACACACACACACACACACACACACACACACACACACACACACACACACACACACACACACACACACACACACACACACACACACACACACCTTTGTCTCTAATGGTGTGTGTGTGTGTGTGTTTTTTGGCAGACTTTATGCAGACTTCATGCATCCTGGACATATGTGGTGTCTGTGTGTGTGTGTGTGTATGGTGTGGGGGGGGGGGTGTATGTCTCACATCTGCAGCACAGGCCTGTCGTCCTGGAAAGCAGCATAGCTGAGCTCTGAACCCTTTACACACACACACACACACACACACACACACACACACACACACACACACACACACACACACACACACACACAGTGTCGTGCCGGAGGAGAGCAGAGTGGAGAGCTCTGAGCTCGGCCACCACTGCTGCTCACATTACACTGCTTACACTGCTGCGAGGGTATCCAAGGTAACAGGCCAACATGCTGGAATCATTAGTGAGCTAGCACGCTAGCTAGCTAGCATACATGTGTTAGCACGGCCCTCTTAGAACAGCACTGTTTTCTTATGGAGCATTGCTAGGCTAGCTAGAAATGTGATAAGAATGGATGCATGGACACAGGGAAGAGAGGGTCACGAGTTTTCTGGAGGATGAGGAAGTTTCTAGAGAGGGGTGGAGGTGGTTGGATGTAACTTCTAGAATAGGCTATCGTCACTGTTGATGTGAAGAATTGGGAGAAGCAGAATATTGTAGAATGGGAAAAACATAGAAAAGAAATCTATGCTCTGTTGCAGATGGTCTCACTCTTAGCTGTGCCCATTGTTTGGTTAGTATAGTATTTGCAGTACCAACACGCATCCACACAAGGTTTCATGCACATATTACGCAAACACACGGACATGCGTGCGCACATGAAATCCACACATTTAGACATACACACACACACACACACACACACACACACACACACACACACACACACACACACACACACACACACACACACACACACACACACACACACACACACACACACACACACACGTACACACGTACAATCACACAGTCTCTTGTGTACACAATTACTTTCTCTCTCTCTCTCTCACACACACACACACACACACACACACACACACACACACACACACACACACACACACACACACACACACACACACACACACACACACACACACTTCCAGATCATGCCCCCCCGTTGCTTTCTGGGTTCACACTCTCCCTGCACAGGACTCTAGGGACCTGGAGGGGGGTATAAATATGGAAATAAATTAATACCCTCACACTGCTAATGAACACTAGCTATTCCCAGCAGAAAAATCAGGAAAATGCTTTTATTAGAATGGAGTTTTTTTCATCTCTTTCTTGCTTTCTTTCTTTCCTA
>NC_085860.1:19976821-19984321 GCF_034702125.1 Engraulis encrasicolus
CCTCCTTTTCCCTTTACCCCCCTCCTCCACCCCTCCCTCCCCTTTCCTTTCTTTTCCTAATCTCCTCCCTTTCAATCCCCTTTCTTTTATTCTTTCTTTTTCTTTTTGGGGCTCTTTTTCTCTTTTTTTCTTTCTTTTTTATTTTTCTTTTCCTTTTCCCAAACTTTCTCTTTTCTCCCTTTCCCTTTTTTCCAAACCCCTTCCTGGGGTTTTTTTACTCTTTTTTGGGGGCTTGGGGGTTTTCTTCTTTCCCTTTCTTCTCTGGTCTTCTTTTTTTTTTACTCTCCCTTTTTCCCTTTCCCTTTTCCTTTTTTTTTCTTTTCTTTTTCTTTTCTTTCTTTTCCTTTTTTTTTCTTTTTTTTTACCCCCCCTTTTCTCTTTCTTGGCTCTTTTTCTTAAAAACCCTTTCTTCCAGTTTTCCCTTTTTTCCCTTCTTTTTTTTTTTTTGTTTTTTTCTCTCCCCCTCCCCCTGGGTTTTTTTTGGTCCCTTTTGGGGCTTCTTCCCCCTTTTCTTTCCCCTCCCCCAAAAAACCCCCCTTTCCCCCCCCTTTAAAAATTTTTCAACGGGCCTTGGGGGGGAAAAATCTTTTCTTTTTAAAAAAAAAAAAAAAAAAAAAAAGGGGGGGGGGTTTTTGTTTTTTTTTTTTTTTTTCATTTTTTAAAATCTTTTTCCCCTTTTTTTTTCCCCCCCCCCTCCCAAAAAAAAAAAAACCCCCCCCCCCAAAGTGGGGATAGGTGTTTGAGTGCCTGCATGTGTAGGATGGATTGGAGGTCTTGAGTAGAGAGAGTGGATTATCATCATGAAGTACTGTTGCTTGCTGAAAGGGATGCTCAGGGTCATTCAAGGTCTGTGAGGGAAGGATGTACATCTGCCTTCTCCATAACTGGAAGGGTTGGTACACCGTGTGTAGTTTGCTGGTTAGTTGGCGTTAAGGGGGCTTGGGGCTGGGGGTGGCGGTAGGGGTGGCGTTAAGTGGCCTGGGGGTGGGGGTGGGTGGCTGGATGAACATGCATTGACCCTGCCCAGTGGTTGTAACGTCTGATTGCTGGGAACTCTGGGATTGTTCTGGATGAAACCAACATTGAATGCTTCCAGTAGTAACTCTATTAAATATCTCCAAATAATAACGGGAAGTTGGGGTTGGTGTTTGGGTTGGTGTTTGGGGGAGACTGGCTCGGCCCGGCTCGACTCGGCTGTGGCTGTGGGTGTTTGGATGAAGCCACAGTATATTGAGTCTTCTTACTCCTTTTACTGGAAGGGCTCAGCGAGAGGCCTCGGCCGGCCTGGAGGAAAAACAACACGGCACTTGGAGGGACGTCAGAGCCGGGAACGCCGGCTGTGGAGGGAATTCTGTTCGGGGAACGGGGAACGGGGAGGCGATGTGGAGTGAGGGAGCGGGATCTGGATGAATGGTGACGGGGATGAATGAGAGAGAGAGAGAGAGAGAGAGAGAGAGAGAGAGAGAGAGAGAGAGAGAGAGAGAGAGAAGAGAGAGAGAGAGAGAGAGAGAGAGAGAGAGAGAGAGAGAGAGAGAGAGAGAGAGAGAGACTCTGGAAAATAAAACAATGAAAAAAATAAATTGCTGGTCTATAGAGGGAGATGGACTAATGGTAGCCAAACTGGGCTGGGCTTCCCATTAAACCACATTACACCATGGGAGACAGGCACGCGCGCACGCGCACACACACACACACACACACACACACACACACACACACACACACACACACACACACACACACACACACACACACACACACACACACACAGAAGAAGTAGAGAGAGAAAAGAAGTTGAAAGGGGGACTGAAAAGAGATTGAGATGGAGAAAACTGTTGAGGGTGAGGATGATTGAGAGAAGAGACCAGTGCTCAGACCCATCCTCCTCCATGGTCGAGGTACCATGAGCATGGTATCGTCCCGCTACACGGCTCCCTTTTCGGCGCCATTGAGTGAGACATAAATGCAATTTCGTTATGTGCAGTGTGCGCATTGTGTCACAATGACCATGGGATTTTCCCGTTGGGTATTCACTTTCACTCCACTTATTAGCCAAACACACACTCATTAATGGGTCAAAGAAGTAGGAAAAAGTAGGAAAAAGGTGGGTGAGGGAATGAAGGATTGGAATGGAGGAGAATGGATACGAGGAGAACAGGGGCACACTATGGTCTATGGTGTACGGGGCGGTGAGGAGCAGGCGAGCGGGGCGGGCAGGCTGGCTGGCTTTAGGGAGAGCTGGGAGCCTGTTGTTGCCCATATAGGAGGAGAACAGGGGCACGCTATGGGGTATGGTGTGTTGAGGAGAGGGCTGGCTGGCTTTAGGGAGAGCTGGGAGCCTGTTGTTGCCCATATAGGAGGAGAACAGGGGTACGCTATGGTGTACGGTGAGGAGCAGGCGGGCTGGCTGCCTGGCGGGCTTTAGGGAGAGCTGGGAGCCTGTTGTTGCCCTTGGCTGCGAGGCGGAATATGAAACACAGCAGTGTCACTGGAGCTCAGTTCACACCGACCACCCTGCTGAGAGACGCCTGGACCACAGCAGTGTGTGTGTGTGTGTGTTTGCGTGTGTGTGCGTGTGTGTGCGTGTGCGTGTGCGTGTGCGTGTGCGTGTGCGTGTGCGTGTGCGTGTGTGTGTGTGTGTGTTTGCGTGTGTGTGCGTGTGAGAGAGGAAGAGTGAGTGTGTGTGTGTGGATGTGCCTGTTTGTGTTTTCATTTGAGCCTGTGTGTGCATGTTTTATGCCCATGAAACATTGTATGTTTGTGTGATGGTGTGTGGCTGTATTTGGGCAAGATCGCAATGGATTGTCAACATGGCTGTGCGTACAATATGTACTTTGTGTCTGTGTTTTACTGTATGCTTGATTACGCCTGTTTATGGGTATGTCTGGGTGAGTGTGTGCATACGTGTGTGTCTGTGGATTCGTTTGTGTCTGTGGAGTGGTGTGGTTGTGGCAAAGAGGAGGGTTTGTGTGTGTCTGGGGAGGGCAGGGAGGGACAGGGAGGGTTGCGGGGGGACAGGGAGGATTGAGGGGGGGGGCATCATCACGAAAGTGGGCTGTGGGTGGTGGTGGAAGAAGCTTGGGATGTTAATGGGAGGTAATCTCATTGGCTCACATCATACGAGGTAGGTCAGGGAGGAATTGGGAGGTTTTGAGTCGTGGATGTACTGGTACTGTAGTAGGAAGTTTCATAGGGGTGGGGGGTAGATAGGCTTGTGTTTGTGAGTGTGTGTGTGTGGTGGGGGATGATAGACAGAGATGGGGAGGGTAGAAGAAAGGATTGAGGGGGGGGGGTGTGTCCAAGGAGTCCTCCTAAGTGTGTCCAAGGAGTGACTGTGTGATTTGGGACAGGGAGGGTTGGGTGGGGGCTGAATCTCATCGCGACACGAGAGGTGAAGGGTTGGTGATGATGGAAGAGGTTCGTTTTAGGATAGGCAGAGGTTAATATCATTGGCTCACATTATGGGTATTTTGGCTGTATAGATTTAGTGTGTGCGTGTCTATGTGGAGCAGGGGGGGGTCTATATACTGGGGGAGGAAGTGGTTTGTAGAATCTGCAGAGCTCTGCTGTGCTGGGGGGAGCACATCTCTAACCACATTTTCCCCCAGCTTGGAGGAACGATCCTTTCCGCTCTGGTCAGGGTTTCAGCTCAGCCTTCAGGCCCTCTCACTCTGTGTGTGTGTGCGTGTGTGTGTGTGCGCGAGTGTGCGTGCATGCGTGTGTTTCAAACTGCTGGCACATGCGATTGGGCTTTTGCACAGTGGGAAGATGTGCAAGGCTGTTCTAACATCACCCCATAGGAAAGAGGGTAGCATTACTTCTGTTGCTGTTAATACCACACTAGGTTTACTTGGTGTGTGTGTGTGTGTGTGTGTGTGTGTGTGTGTGTGTGTGTGTGTGTGTGTGTGTGTGTGTGTGTGTGTGTGTGTGTGTGTGTGTGTGTGTGTGTGTGTGTGTGTGTGTGTGTGTGTGTGTGTGCGCGCGCGCACGCGCGCTTTCCTCAGTGCATCACATGTCAGGGTTGTCCTACAAAAGAGATTCCTTTTGTCTTACATGAAAACACACACATCAATTATCTGTTTTTCTGTGTGTGTGTGTGACTGTGGCAGGCCTGTAGAGGGTTGACTTGTGGTAGGGGAATGTGTGTGTGTGTGTGTGTATGCCTGTGTGTGTACGTGGTGCAGGAGAATGCAGTATGTCTGCGTGCATGGTGTAGGGGTGTGTGTGTGTGTGTGTGTGTGTGTGTGTGTGTGTGTGTGTGTGTGTGTGTGTGTGTGTGTGTGTGTGTGTGTGTGTGTGTGTGTGTGTATTAGTGTGTGTGTGTGTGTATTAGTGTGTGTGTGTGTGTGTTGGAGGGGAATGCAGCAGTCATTGTGTCCTGACGGCTGGGCTGCCATATCCTGTTTGTGTGGCAGCTTTGCCTCGCTTCCTTCCTTCCCCTCGTTCATCTCATCTCTCCTGCGTGCCCAGGAACAACCTCCTCTTTACACACACACACTACATACACACACACACACACTACATAAACACACACACACACACACACACACACACACACACACACACACACACACACACACACACACACACACACACACACACACACACACACACACGCACTACACACACACACACGCACTACACACACACACGCACTACACACACACACTACACACTACACACACACACACACACACACACACACACACTACACACAGTCTCGTCTCTGATCCTGTTGTTTGCCTACCTGTTTTTTTTTTTAACGCCTCTTTAAAAAGTACATGAAAACAATCCCTACAAAGACAAACAGCCCTACTGCACGCGCTCCAAAGAGACGCTTTGAAGTTCAGCGAATCGCACGCGAGCGAGCGGGCGGGTGAGCGAGCAAGGCTGCGTCTCGTCTCGTGTCACCGTGTGTGTTTTACCATGTCGTTTTTTTTTCCCCTCTCCTCCTTTCCCTCCTCCCCTCGTTTTTCTGATGTTACTAAATATTGTGTGTGGTACACTTTCAGGAATATTTTGTTTTGTGTGATGTATGCACAAGGAATGTTGATTTTATTTGTGTCCTCGAATAAATGTCATTGTTTGTCTAACCAAGCTTATTTTTAATCGTCTGTTTTTTTCTCTTTTCTCTTCTGTTTTTTTCTACACATCTTCTCTCTCTCCCTCTTTCTAACATCTCTCTCTCTCTCTCTCTCTCTCTCTCTCTCTCTCTCTCTCTCTCTCTCTCTCTCTCTCTCTCTCTCTCTCTTCCCTCTCTCTCACACACTAACTCTCTCTCTCTCTCTCTCTCTGTTCCGCTCTCTTTCTCTCTCTCTCCTTCTCTTACTGTCTCTCTCTCTCTCTCTCTCTGCAGCGGTAGAGGAGGGTGAAACGTCGGCAGAGTTTGCGGGTAACTGGGACGACTCCTCCTCAGTCCAGACAGGTACGGTTCCTGTTGTCATTGTCATTGTTATTGTTTACGTTGTGATGGTGGTTGTTGTTGTTTATTGTACAGTAGGTAGGCCTATTCCATTCGGCTGGCATCAGGCCCACATCCGGTTTGGGTCTGGCCTCGCGGCGGCATGAGCAGAGCAGGACGCACCGCTGCAGGATATAGGTCCCAAAGCCAGTTCAGGCCAGTCCGCCCTCATGGGGCAAACCAAACCAGCAGTCAAGCACCCCCGACCTCCCCCAAACCCCCCCTCCAACCTCCAACGTCTCTAATATCAATTCCACATGGCCTTCAGCCCACATCCTCAGAGAAAGAGGGATAGAGAGAAATGGAGTGAGAGATGGAGAGAGAAAAGGGAGGGAGAGAAAGGGAGGGAGAGATAGAGATATTTTAAAGAGAGAGAAGCAGGGATACTCAGAGTGTAGGAAGACATGGATGAGAGAGAGAGAGAGAGAGAGAGAGAGAGAGAGAGAGAGAGAGAGAGAGAGAGAGAGAGAGAGAGAGAGAGAGAGAGAGAGAGAGAGAGAGAGAGAGAGAGAGAGAGAGAGAGAGAGAGAGAGAGAGAGAGAGAGAGAGGCCCAGCGTGACAGAGAGGAGGCGTGTGTGTGTGTGTGTGTGTGTGTGTGTGGAAGGAGGGGAACACGTACGTTTTAAAAGAGTCAAGGGCCCTTCATATGGCATGAGGGACTACAGTCCAGGTGTACACAGAAGTTCTGGAAACGTGTGTGTGTGTGTGTGTGTGTGTGTGTGTGTGTGTGTGTGTGTGTGTGTGTGTGTGTGTGTGTCTCTGTGTGTGTGTGTCTGTGTGTGTGTCTCTGTGTGTGTGTGTCTGTGTGTGTGTGTGTGCGTGTGTGTGCACATGTCATCGTCTCCCTGCTGTTCCAAGATGTCTGCCTCCTGGGTATCCACTGGCCCGTGTCAGTGGGTTCAGTCCTGTCTGTCAACACACACACACACACACACACACACACACACACACACACACACACACACACACACACACACACACACACACACACACACACACACACACACACACACACACACACACACACACTTTTCTCCGCTCCACGCTTGGCCCTGCGTCTGGAACAACACCTCTCATATCCTCTCCTGTGCTCTCTCCAATGTCCCTCCCTCCTATCAACACCACGTCCAATCAACACGCTCCAGTTCATAATCCATCCGTCCTGATTGGCTCTACGCCCCGTCTCTCCAAACTTGGCTCCTTTTGGGGTTCTCTTTGACAGTCAGCCAATCAGATGCCAGCGCTACAGTCATGTGACCTCCTTTAGCAATGGCGGCAGGGTCTGTTTGGATGTGCGTGAATCGAAGTCTCCTCACGTAGAGAGATTATTGCCGTCTGCGTCGGGCTTTAAGATGGAAAAAAAGATCTCTATCTGTGTCGATGTGGGCTTGGCTGGCGTCTCAAAACCATCACACAAGACACACACACGAGCACACAAGCACACGCGTGAGCGCGCACACACACACACACACACACACACACACACACACACACACAAGTGTTTTTAGTTTGCAGAGAGGAGGACCGGGAAAGAGAGGCAGGCTGACAAAACAGAGGGGTAGACAGACAGACAGACAGACAGACAGACAGACAGACAGACAGACAGACAGAAAGGAAGAAAGAAAGGAGGAGAGAGAAAGAGAAATGGATGAGGAGCAAGGATGGAGGGATCGATGAAGACAGGCAGAGTGAGAGAAGGGTATCAGGGGGTGCGGAGAGCGAAGGATGGATAGAAGAGTGAAATGTAGAGATGGAGAGATTGAGAGAAGTGGAGATGTAAGGAAGGAGGGATAGATTGAGAGAAAGGGAGGGAGGGAGGGAGGGAGGGTGAGGCAGGCCTGTGTTCTCTGTTGCTGGTGAGCTCAGCTGGGAGGGCTAGTCGGAAAGTGTGGGCCCCTGGGGTTGGGGGTGTGTGTGCATGTGTGTGTGTGTTTAAATGCGAACACCTAGTATGTGCGTGTCTGTGTGTGAGGTATGGGGAGTGGGCGCTGAATGTGTGTGTGTGTGCGTGTGTGTGACGTGCAGGGCCCTCTCCTCT
>NC_085860.1:19986821-19989321 GCF_034702125.1 Engraulis encrasicolus
ACCAGGCAGAAAGGCAGCCAGGTCTGACACCAGAGACCGGAGAGAGGGAGAGAGCAGGGAGAGGGAGAAAAGAGGGAGCAGGGCGAGGGAAAGAGGGAGAGTAGAGAGAGGGAGGGAGAGAAGAGAGAGTGGAGATGGAGAGAGGGAGAGGGTGAGAGGGAGAGAATGACAGAAGAGAGAGCAGGAAGATGGAGAGAAGAGAGAGCAGGGAGAGAGGGAGACAAGGGAGAGGTAAAGGGAGAGAGGGAGCAAGGAGACCAGGGAGAGGGAGAGAGGGAGAAGAGAGACTAGGGAGGGAGAGAGAGGGAGGGAGAGAGAGAAAGGGAGCGCCATGACACGGGGAGGGAACAAGATGGAGGTGGAGAAGAGTGGTTTGAATGTGTGTGTGTGTGTGTGTGTGTGTGTGTGTGTGTGTGTGTGTGTGTGTGTGTGTGTGTGTGTGTGTGTGTGTGTGTGTGTGTGTGTGTGTGTGTGTGTGTGTGTGTGTGTGTGTGTAGCTCGGGGGAGTGAGATGGAGAGGTTTGTCATGTTTCTCTCCTGGGGGGGGTCCGGGTTGAGGGGTGGAGGGAGGGGAGATTTCTAATAATTGCTGTCAGAGCCGTAAAAACCTGGAACATTGTTCTCCCTGTTTCCTCTCAAAACACACACGCACACACGCATACCAGACACCTCACACACACACACACACACACACACACACATTCCAGACACATCACACACACACGCACGCACACACACGCGCGCACACACACACACTTGTATACACAAGGATGTGTCTCTTTTCTGTTCATCCACAGTCACGCATTCTTATGCAACAAATTTACCCCTAGAGTCACAATAGGTATGTGAATGGTGTGTATCATGAATGTACTACACACACACACACACACACACACACACACACACACACACACACACACACACACACACACACACACACACACACACACACACACACACACACACACACACACACACACACACACACACACACACACAGCTAGTGCACCATCAAACTATGCAATACATAGACAAACAAAGAAAAACCTCAAATGCGTACATACACGCATACAGACATTTCGAGACAGCATGCGAAATAGAAGGTTTCGGACTAGTTAGACTTACTGCCCGAGTGCATGGAAAATAGCTCCACATTTTGTAATAGCACACAGACAGATCCATACACACATTCACTCTGTGTGTATAAAAGTGTGTGCAAAAGAGAGACAAACATACTCACCCTAGCAGGGCCGCTGGCAGCTTTGGCTGGGCCCATGCCAAAGTCATCTGAAAGGGCACCCTCAATCAATACATCAAAAGTAATGAGGACCCAAATCCGGGCCCCCTCTCTCCCTGGGCCCGGAACAACTGACCCCTTTGTCCCCCCTTGTCAGCTTCCCTGCACCCTAGCATAGAGAGGCTTGCACACATACACATACACACATGCATACACACACACACACACACACACACACACACACACACACACACACACACACACACACACACACACACACACACACACACACACACACACACACACACACACACTCAGGCCGCACGCATGTAGGCACGCACCCTGTCCATGTGGATGCCGCGTGATTCATGGTGGAAAAAGGCAGCTCACGATCCCGCTCCCCCCGGGAGAGCCTCCTGGGGAACAGCTAGGGGGCCGGCCTGTAACCGAGCCCAGCTAACGGAACTCTCTCTGCTGAGCGTGTGTGTGTGTCTGTATGTGTGTGTGTGTGTGTGTGTGTGTGTGTGTGTGTGTGTGTGTGTGTGTGTACTTGTGCGTGTGGGTGTTTTTAGTTTTGTGTGCATTTACACGTAGCGTTGTGTGTGTGTGTGTGTGTGTGTGTGTGTGTGTGTGTGTGTGTGTGTGTGTGTGTGTGTGTGTGTGTGTGTGTGTGTGTGTGTGTGTGTGTGTGTGTCTGTGTGTCTGTGTGTCTGTGTGTGTGTGGCTGCCTTGACTTCCTCTCCTGGCTATGAGCCGGGCCTCTGCTGCAGCAGTCAGTAACACACACACACACGCACACCCACATGCACACACACACGCGCACACACATGCACACACACATGCACACACACGCACACAGCACACACACACACACACACACACACACACACACACACACACACACACACACACACACACACATGCACACACACATAAATGCACACCGATGCATACTCACACTCAGACTGAACACACATACACACACACACACACACACACACACACACACACACACACACACACACACACACACACACACACACACACACACACACACACACACACACACACACACACACACACACACACACACACACACAGACTGAACCAATCAGACATTGAGACATCCCTCAGACACAAAAACATGTGCATGCACGCACACTCACGCACATATAGTCACACACACAGTCATACACACACACATATGCAGTCACACACACACACAGAAACATATGCACATGCGCATGCACGCACACACACACA
>NC_085860.1:20034321-20036821 GCF_034702125.1 Engraulis encrasicolus
TTCCCCTTTCTTTTGTTCTTCCTTTCTCTGAATTTCTCTTACTTTCTCATTTTCTCATGTTCTCTCTCTATCTCTCTGCTTTGTCCTTCTGTCTGTCTGTCTGTCTGTCTGTCTGTCTGTCTGTCTCTCTCTCTCTCTCTCTCTCTCTCTCTCTCTCTCTCTCTCTGTCTCTCTGTCTCGCTCTCTCTCTTTCTCTCTCTCTCTCAGTCCCTCAGTCTCTCTGCTCTGTCCCTCTGTCTATCTGTCTCTGTCTCTCTCTCTCTCGCTCTGTCTCTCTCTCTCTCTCTCGCTCTTTTCTTTCTCTCTCCATCTCCATCTCTGTGTCTCTGTCTGCGGTTTTTAATGAGAGCAGCTCCAGTGGAGCGTGGTGTGGTGTGGTGCGGTGTGGTGTGGTGCGGTACGGTGTGGTGCGGTGTTGTGCGGTGTAGGCCGGGCTGGGCTTGTGTGAGGCTGAGGCGGGATGGGATGGGATGGGGTGGGTTGCGGAGCGGAGAGGGGCCTGCTCTGCTCTGCTCTGCTCTCTGGCTGGGCGTGGAGGGAGCGCCCTGCTCGAGTAATGAACTCCCCCAGGAGGAGGCACAGCATCGGCGGCCCGCTTCCCCACGCTGCTCCCCGGGGCGGGCGGACCTGCCTGGTGCCTGGTGCTGCCTGACTGCTGTGCTGTCTGCCAGTGATTGTGATGAGCAAGGGATGGGTTGGGGAGTGGGGGACTTGTGTACACCCCTTCGCGTGTGTGTGTGTGTGCGTGTGTGTGTGCGTTTTTGTGTTTGTGTGTGTTTTGTGTGCGCATGTGTGCGTACATGCGTATTTGCTTGTGTGTGTGTGTTGCACATGTGCGTGTGTGTTTGTCTGTGTGTGCATGTGCATGCGTGCATGACTGAGTCTGTGAGTGAGGGAGTGAGTGAGTGAGTGAGTGAGTGGTGGTTTGGGGCTGGTGTTGGGAGTGTATAGCGGCTTGTCCCCCTGCTTGTTGCCAAAGCGCACGGCCTGCGAGCTAGCAGATAAAGAAGGGAGGGAGGTTGGGGAGGAGGGGTGGGGGTGTGGGGGTCGTTACTGCTGGAGGGAGTTTGCTGCAGTGTGTGTACATGCGGTTGGGGTTGTGGCGGGGGTGCGGGGTTTGGGTGGTGGGGTTGCTTGTGGGATGGTGGTGGAGGATGATGTTGGTGTTTTGGGGCTGTTTGCTGGAATTGTGTGCAGCGAGGGAAGGGCTAGTGTGTGTGTGTGTTTGTGTGTGTGTGTGGGGGGGGGGATGTTGGTGGGGATTGTGCTTGCCGAGTGTCGGGATAGGATGGGATGGGATGGGTTGGGGGGGTGACGTTGACAGCTGCGGGGGGCTTGGGGCTGACTGCTGAGAGGAAGATAAGGGTCGGCATGAAGCACAGGCACGCGGGGAACACCAATAATCCTACAGCACTACACCCCACTTCTCTATACTATACTACACTGCACTACACTGCACTACTCTACACTACAATAGACTACACTACACCGCACTACACTACACTACAATACACTACTCTACACTACAATAGACTACACTACACCGCACTACACTACACTACACTACTCTACACTACACTAGACTACACTACACCGCACTACACTACTCTACACTACAATAGACTACACTACACCGCACTACACTACACTACAATACACTACTCTACACTACAATAGACTACACTACACCGCACTGCACTACACTACACTACACTACTCTACACTACAATAGACTACACTACACCGCACTACACTACTTTACACTACACTGCACTACACCACCCTACACTACACTTCACCGCACTACTCTTCACTACAATGGACTACACTACACTGCACTACACTACTTTACACTACGCTGAACTACGCTACACTACACTACGCTACAATACACTGCACTACGCTACAATACACTGCACTGCCCTCAATAAGAGAGAGAGAGAGAGAGAGAGAAGAAAGGAAGGAAGGATGAGAGGATGAGAGGTAGATGAGGGGAAAGGGGAATGGATGGAAACATGGGAGGAAGGGAGATGGGAAGCACACTGTGCGTGCATGTGAGTGTGAATGTATATGCGTGCATGTGTGCTATTGTGGATGCCTGCGTGCGCGCCTGAGTGAATGCGCGCACGTGTATGTTTGCGTGCGTTTGTGTGTGTGTGTGTGTGTGTGTGTGTGTGTGTGTGTGTGTGTGTGTGTGTGTGTGTGTGTGTGTGTGTGTGTGTGTGTGTGTGTGTGTGTGTGTGTGTGTGTGTGTGTGTGTGTGTGTGTGGGTAGGAAAAGCATGGATGTGCTGCCTGTCGCGATAGCAACAATCACATCCCACACAGCAGACCATCCCATATCCCAACACCAACTTCTCACTTCTCTTGTTCTGGAATCTCAGCTGTGGAATTACACACACACACACACACACACACACACACACACATCCGCACACACACACACACACACACACACACACACACACACACACACACACACACACACATCCGCACACACA
>NC_085860.1:20044321-20046821 GCF_034702125.1 Engraulis encrasicolus
CCCTGGACTTCTTTCTCTATATCTGCTCTCTTCTATCTCCTTCTCTCTCCTCTCTCCTCTCTCCTCTATCCTTCTTTCTCTCCCTAGTCTGTCTCCTGATGCCTCTTGAGCTTTCTCTCACTCTGTCCTTCTCGAAAACTCATCTCTCTCTCTCTCTCTCTCTCTCTCTCTCTCTCTCTCTCTCACCCCTCCTCCTCCAACACACTCTCCCTCTCTCTTTCGCTCTCTCTCTCTCTTTCCCACTTCTCTCTCTCTCTCTCTCTCTCTCTCTCTCTCTCTCTCTCTCTCTCTCCCTCTCTCCCTCTCTCCCTCCCCGGTTGTCCTTGACCCCCATCTGGGTGCTGTGTGTGTGCCACTGGGGACTGGGAGGTGGGGGGGTGGGGGGTTTAATACCAGAGTAATTATCCTGCCTGTCCTTATTCTCCTTATTCTGCACCGCTCAGTCCAGGTGGCTCCATCACCCCCCCTCTCACTCTCACTCTGGGTGTGCGTGTGTGCGTGTGTGCGGGTGTGTCAGTGTGTGTGTGCGTGTGTGTCAGTTTGTTTGGAAGGCCTGTGGATGTACTGTGTGTGTGTGTGTGTGGGGGGTACGTGACAATACATGAATGTGGTGTTGTCCAAGACATTTGCAAGCATTCTAATCACTTGGACACACACACACACACACACACACACACACACACACACACACACACACACACACACACACACACACACACACACACACACACACACACACACACACACACACACACAGACCCGCCAACAGTGGGGAACAAAGGGGTATGTTGTCCCGGACACAGGAAGATAGGGGGCCCAGAATTGTGTCCACATTACATTGTATCTATTGGCTAGGGGGCCCTTTCAGATGACTTTGTCCTGGGCCCAGAGAAAGCTGTCAGCGGCCCTGCACACACACACACACACACACACACACACACACACACACACACAGCAAGTGATACGGCATATGCACATATGCATATGTCTGCATCCACAGCCAGTCTTTGTATTTCCAGTGTGCAATATCTCTTCTAGGTTTGTGTGTGTGTGTATGTGTGTGTGTGTGTGAGAGAGAGAGAATTTGTGTACCCTTGCACAGGCATTGTTTCACCATTTTTGCGGCATACGTGCGTGTGTGTGTGTATGCGTGCCTGTGTGTGTAAATGCATATGTATGATTGTGTCCATGTGTATTTGGATGTGTGTGTGTGTTTGCCTGACTGTATTCATGTGTGCGAGTGTGTACATGTGTGTGTTTGTGTCCATATGTGTGAGTGTGTACGTGTGTGTGTTTGTGTACATGTGTGTGTTTATGTCCATGTGTGCCAGTGTGTACATGTACATGTGTGTGAGTGTGTACATGTGTGTGTGTCTTCGTGCCGCGCCGTCTGTGCTCTGCTCCCTCTGCGTTGCCACTAATGGCAGGTCCAGGTGTTCCTCTCCACTCCGGGGGCCTCAGGGGGGTACAGGGGGTGGCAGGGTGCGGAGAGGAAGAGGAGGAGGAGGAGGAGTGGAGAGGCGAGAAGAGAAGAGAAGAGAAGAGAAGAGAGGAGAGAAGAGGAGAGAAGAGGAGAGGAGAGGAGAGGAGAGGAGAGGGGTACAGGGGTTTGAGGGTGGATAGGAGAGGAGAGAAGAGGAGAGGGGTGGAGGAGAGGATAGAAGAGCAGAGGGGGTGAGAGGAGAGGAGAGGAGATGAGAGTAGAAGAGAGGAGGGCAGGGGTAGATGGGGGTTGGTAGCACTAGTGTCTGGGGAAGGCAAGGCAAGGGTAGGGTAGGGTAGGCAGGAGGTACCCGTCTCCCTCTCTCTCCCACAGCCTGTGCTCTGCTCTGCTGTTCTCTGCTTTGCTGGAAGGGTCCCCTGGGCTCCACACACTACCCAGGGGAGACCCAGACTCCCATGCCCAGGCTGAGGCTCCTGGCCCTGGGCCCCCCCTGACTACTCCCAGCCCCTTCCCTTCCCTTCCCTTTTCTTATCCTTTCCCTTCCCTTCCGCTTCCCTTCCCCCATGCATGGTTTACTCTGTTAGGCCTGGCAGCCTGCTGGGGTCCCTGCTCTGCTCGAGTCTCTCTGGAGCTCCAGCTGCCGCCATGACTTATTCACATGGTGTGCAGGGGAGGTGGGGGACTAGGGGAGGGTTTGGGGGCAGTTGTTTGGGGGTTGGGTTGGAGGACCCTCAGAGGAGAACATGCGCACACACACACACACACACATATATGTTATATATTAACATATACACAAGAAATGTTCACATGGGGGCACACATGGGTGCACACATGCGTGCGCGCGCGCGCGCGCACACACACACACACACACACACACACACACACACACACACACACACACACACACACACACACACACACACACACACACACAAAACTGCCTGCACACATGCCACACAGGAACATGGACCCCCCCCCCCCCCCCCTTTACACACATGGCCTGACAGTCATGCACCAGCTTTCCAGGAGTTGACTGGTGCCTCGGCATCTCTATGC
>NC_085860.1:20066821-20071821 GCF_034702125.1 Engraulis encrasicolus
ACATTGTAATTTTCCATTTTTCTCTCTCTTTGTGTGTGTGTGTGTGTGTGTGTGTGTGTCTGTGTCTGTGTCTGTGTCTGTGTCTGTGTGTCTGTGTGTGTGTGTGTCTGTGTTCTTTCGTCTGTGTGTGTGTGTGCTTTCTGCAGATGGCGACGATGACCCAGCTGGCCTCTCGTGGGTGCCCTCGTCCCCCTCCAGCAAAGACGTGGCGTCGCCGCCGCAGCTGCTGGGCGACGGCTGCTGCGACCTGGGCATGGGCACGGGCGGCGAGGAGGAGGGCGGCTCGGGCCTCCCGTACCCGTGCCAGTTCTGCGACAAGTCCTTCAGCCGCCTGTCCTACCTGAAGCGGCACGAGCAGATCCACAGCGACAAGCTGCCCTTCAAGTGCACCTTCTGCAGCCGCCTGTTCAAGCACAAGCGCAGCCGCGACCGGCACGTCAAGCTGCACACCGGCGACAAGAAGTACAGCTGCCAGGAGTGCGAGGCGGCCTTCTCGCGCTCCGACCACCTCAAGATCCACCTGAAGACCCACAGCTCCAGCAAGCCCTTCAAGTGCAGCGTCTGCAAGCGCGGCTTCTCCTCCACCTCCTCGCTGCAGAGCCACATGCAGGCGCACCGCAAGAACAAGGAGCACAAGGTAGGAGGTTCACCCATTGATGCCTGAAGCACCTGCAAAAAAACGCCTGCTGAATGCCTAAGCCCTTGTTGGGAAAGTTGCCCAAGATGCACATAAAAACATCAAATAAGTTCCATTTAAACCCCAGGATCCACATCTTGCATTAGAATGTGTTAATTCAGCTGTTACACCCACATTTTTATTAAAAAAGCTAAAATCTCAAAAGCCTGAATGCAGCGTATATTTGTCTCCAGGCACCAAAGGGTAAACACATACGAGTCATCAGGCAAAAATGGGTTAAGGATGCCTTCATTTCAGACACACACATCAAATGGTCAAAATGAAATATAATGAAATTCCTCAAGAATTGTGGAAGATACACCAACTTGTTACATTCATGGTGTTTCGGTCAAAAATGACTGGACCATTAATTTAAATCTCCCAAAGTCATATACAGTTATATTACATTCACTTTACTCTCATATTCTTTTTTGTTAGGCTTTTCAGAATACAACCATAATTGCCACATTAGTATAGATGTTTACAGTAAGTTGAAATACTTGAAAAAAGTAAAGGTCTTCCAAACGGCCTGAAAGCCTCTGAGAGGCCCTAGATTCCAGAGTGTTAATGAAATGAATTGGTGAAAAAAAATCCTACAAATCACTAAAACAAAGCAGAATAACATTTATATCAAATTGGAAATGTTTCAAAAGGATGTCTAAAAGTTATTCATCACAAAATATGCAAATCAGGTCTTTAATCAATGTATTATTACTTTTTTTGTGTAGGCGGTCAATTTTGACCGTTAACACCATGAACGTAACCATGTTTCTAACACAACCAGAGGGTTAAATAAGACAACTGTAAGACTGAATAGCACATTGCACTTTGGTACTGAATAACTGCACTTTACTGTATTTAAGTTAACTGCACTTTACTGTGTTTAAGGTAACTGCACTTTACTGTGATAAGTTGGGTCTTTTTGTCCTAGAGGGAGGTGGTGTTGTGTTTGTCTATTATAATGTCTTTGTAATTGTATCAGATGCACTGAAAATGAAAATGGCACAGAACAATTTTCCGAAAGGACAAATAAACAATCTATCTATCTATCTATCTATCTATCTATCTATCTATCTATCTATCTATCTATCTATCTATCTATCTATCTATCTATCTATCTATCTATCTATCTATCTATCTATCTATCTATCTAGGACCTGAAGGAGAGCGGCGGCAGGAAGTCTGGCAGCGGCGCCGGCTCCGGAGGATCGGCCGGCTCGGGGGCCTCGGACGCGGGCGGCGTGGACGGAGACCTCCACGACCTCCTCCCGGACCAGGACTTGTACATGTGCGACTACTGCGAGGAGACCTTCAGCCAGACGGACGAGCTGGAGAAGCACGTGCTGACGCGGCACCCGCAGCTGTCCGACCGCGCCGAGCTGCAGTGCATCCACTGCCCGGAGATCTTCGGCGACGAGGGCGCGCTGCTGTCGCACATCGACCGCGCGCACGCCAACCGCAAGCACAAGTGCCCCGTGTGCGCCGAGCAGTTCCCCTCCGTGGAGGACGTCTACTGCCACCTGGACAGCCACCGGCAGCCCGACTCCAGCAACCACAGCGCCAGCCCCGACCCCATGCTGGGCAGCGTGGCCTCCATGAGCAGCGCCACGCCCGACTCCAGCGCCTCTCTGGAGCGCGGCTCCACCCCGGACTCCACCATCAAGGCCATGCCCGGGAGACGCAAGCTGGCTCCTAACTCCTCCTCCGACCCGGACGACGGGGCTGTCGTTGGATGGGCTGCCAGCGCCGCGGCTGGCAAGGTGACCTACAGCTGCCCCTACTGCTCCAAGAGGGACTTCCACAGTCTGGCCGTGCTGGAGATCCACCTCAAGACCATCCATGCAGACAAGCCTCAGCAGAGCCACACGTGCCAGCTGTGTCTGGACACGCTGCCTACGCTCTATAATCTCAACGAGCACGTGCGCAAAGCCCACCGAGGCAGCGGTGGCGGTATTGCGGCGGCGGCTGCAGCAGCGGCAGCAGCTTCTGCCCTGCCCATGCTGCAGTTCAGCAACGTCTCGGCGTTCCACTGCAACTACTGCCCGGACATGTTCGCCGATATCAACTCGCTGCAGGAGCACATCCGGGTGACCCACTGCCTGCCTGGAGGAGGAGGTGTGCTGGCTGGCTCGACCACGCTGGAGGGCAACCACGCCTTCTTCTGCAACCAGTGCTCCATGGGCTTCCTGACCGAGTCCTCCCTGACCGAACACATCCAGCAGACACACTGCACCAACGCAGGCGGCAACGGAGGAGGAGGAGGTGGTGAACGAGGTGCTGGAGGAGGAGGAGGTGCCGTGGCCAAGATGGAGTCACCGGTGCTGCAGCCGTCTCAGTCCTTCATGGAGGTGTACTCGTGCCCCTACTGCACCAACTCGCCCATCTTCGGCTCCCTGCTCAAGCTGACCAAGCACATCAAGGAGAACCACAAGAACATCCCGCTGGCCAACAACAAGCGCAAGGCGGTCATCAAGGTGGCCGACCTTAGCCCGGCTTCGTCTGACGTGGAGATCTCCTCACCCAAGCGCCACCGAGGGGGCACGGGGGGCGACGTCACGCCGGCAGGCGGAGCCAACGGCGACTTCCCCTGCAACCAGTGTGACTTGCGCTTCAACAACTTCGAGGGCTTCCAGGCCCACCTGAAGTCGCACCTGGAGCTGCTGCTGCGCCGCCAGTCCTGCCCGCAGTGCAGCAAGGAGGACTTCGAGTCCCAGGACGCGCTGCTCCAGCACCTGACGGTGCACTACACCACCACCTCCACGCAGTACGTGTGCGAGAGCTGCGACAAGCAGTTCTCCTCGGTGGACGACCTGCAGAAGCACCTGCTGGACATGCACACCTTTGTGCTGTACCACTGCACCCTCTGCCAGGAGGTCTTCGACTCCAAGGTGTCCATCCAGGTGCACCTGGCCGTCAAGCACAGCAACGAGAAGAAGATGTTCCGCTGCACGGCCTGTGCCTGGGACTTCCGCAAGGAGACCGACCTGCAGATGCACGTCAAGCACAGCCACCTGGGCCAGCAGGTGGTGGGGGCCGGCGGCGGGATGATGGTTGGGGGCGGCGCCAAGGCCCGCAAGTGCATCTTCTGCGGCGAGACCTTCTGCACCGAGGTGGAGTTGCAGTGCCACATCACCACGCACAGCAAGAAGTTCAACTGCCGCTTCTGCGGGAAGGCATTCCAAACCGTGGTGCTGCTCGATAGGCACCTGCGTGAGAAGCACTGTGTCTACGAGCACGGCGGAGGCAGCCACGGAAATGGCAGCGGAAGCAGCCAGAACGGCACGCCCAACGGTGTTGCCCAGACCTCGAAAAGAGGAGGAGGTGGCGGTAGAGGAGGAGATGGAGGTGCTAATGTGGTCAGCAATCAGAGCGGGGCAAGCGTGGCTGCGGAACAGGCGGACCTGCAGAATATGCTGCTGAAGAACGCGGTAGCTGCTGCTGCCGCCGCCGTCGGAGCGGGAGGACAAGTGCAAGACGCCGCTAACAGTCACGAGGCGAGCGGCGGCGAGGACGAGCTGGACGCCTCGGAGCCCATGTACGCCTGCGACATCTGCGGCGCGGCCTACACCATGGAGACGCTGCTGCAGAACCACCGGCTGCGCGACCACAACATCCGGCCCGGTGAGGACGACGCCGGCTCGCGCAAGAAGAAGGCCGACTTCATCAAGGGCAGCCACAAGTGCAACGTGTGCTCGCGCACCTTCTTCTCGGAGAGCGGCCTGCGCGAGCACGCCCAGACGCACCGCGGGCCCGCCAAGCACTACATGTGCCCCATCTGCGGCGAGCGCTTCCCCTCGCTGCTCACCCTGACGGAGCACAAGGTCACGCACAGCAAGAGCCTGGACACGGGCACCTGCCGCATCTGCAAGATGCCCCTGCAGAGCGAGGAGGAGTTCATCGAGCACTGCCAGATGCACCCGGACCTGCGCAACTCGCTCACGGGCTTCCGCTGCGTGGTCTGCATGCAGACGGTCACCTCCACGCTGGAGCTGAAGATCCACGGCACCTTCCACATGCAGAAGCTCTCCACGTCCTCCGGGAACGGCAGCTCCACGGGCACCGGCGGCGGAATGCTCAACTCCACAGCAGCCGGCGGAGGCGGTGGAGGATCGGCCTCGTCGTCTCCCAACGGGCACCTGGGCGGGCACAAGCTCTACAAGTGCGCCCTCTGCCTGAAGGAGTTCAAGAACAAGCAGGACCTGGTCAAGCTGGACGTTAACGGGCTGCCCTTCGGACTGTGCGCCGCCTGCATGACCCGTGGCACCAACGGCCAGTCTCCCAGCAGCCTGGTGGGCACGGCGCTGGTGGCAGGAGGAGGAGTAGG
>NC_085860.1:20091821-20094321 GCF_034702125.1 Engraulis encrasicolus
TGTGTGTGTGTGTGTGTGTGTGTGTGTGTATGTGTGTATGTGTGTCTACACACACGTGTCCCCAGAGGAAAGGATGAGGCCTGTCTCTGAGCATCTGTTTCCCTCTCCACCAGGAAGAGGGGGGAGGGGATGGGTGGCACAAGATGGATAGAGGCAGAGATGAGAAGTGAAAAGGAGAGCGGGAAAAAAAAGAGTAGAAATGAACTAAAGGTGAGGAGCGCAAAGGGAAATGTAGGAGAAAGTGATACCAAGAAAAAGAGAGACAGACACACAGAGAGACTCAGGGTGATTCTAGAGTAGGGTTGTTGCCAAAAGTAATGAAACTGGCAGTTCCAGAAAATAAAACAGTCAAACCCCAATTGACGTAGGTTTGTCTAGCTACACTGTCAGTCAAACGAGTACAGCTTTCTGATTGGGCGAGCTTGGTAGACAAGTAGGAGTGTTATGACCCACTCCAGCCAGGGCCACTGACAGCTTTGGCTGGGCCCAGGACAAAATAATCGGAAAGGGCCCCAAACCCAATACAAACAATGTGATGTGGGTCCAATTCTGGGCCCACTGTCTCCATGGGCCCGGGACAAGTGATCCCTTTGTCTCGCCTGTCGGCTTCCCTGCACCAGCCTACCCTACTTGGCTTTAACGGCAAGTTTTACGTACACACTCATATTTTAGTGATCGATTTGACATTTGAAATGTGAAGCGTAGAGTTTAGTCAGACAGCGGCCTGCAGGGTGCTCCCCACACAAGTGTGTTGGAGATTGCAGAGGGGAACTTGATGTTTAGCAGACGAAGCATAGACAGAGAAAGCAAGACAAACGGAGAACGATGGAATGGAATGTGTGTGTGTGGAGGACTGCCAGTGTAATACGTTGTGTGTGCTTGTGTGTGTGTGTGTGTGTGTGTGTGTGTGTGTGTGTGTGTGTGTGTGTGTGTGTGTGTGTGTGTGTGTAGGATTGTGCGTGCGTGCGTGCGTGTGTGCGTACGTGCGTGCGTGTGCGTGTGTGTGTGTGTGTGTATGTGTGTGTGTGTGTGTGTGTGTGTGCCACCGCCTGCTGTATGGCTTGAGAGCCAGTGAGGGACTAATGAGGCGGCAGGCAAGAGGCTTTAGAAGGCAACACATGAGGATAATGTGTACGCACACACACAAACACACACACACACACACAGCAGAGATGTGTGTAGCTAGCGGGAGGTTTTGGGAGGAAATTGAAGAGGATATTGTGTGTGTCTGCGTGCATGTTTGTGTGTGTGTGCGCATGTATCCGTGCAAGTTCGGTGTAGGCGGGCGTGTAGGAGGCTTCAAGAGGGAAACGACGTGGGTAATGTGCGTGTGTGTTTGCGTGTGTGTCCGTGCTCGAGTGTGAGAGTGTGTGTGTGTGCACACAGCAGGGGCATGAACGGTGGGCCAGAGGCTTTAGGAGGGAATAGAGGAGGATAATGTGGATGATCACTCATGCTAGCCAGCCAGCCAGCCAGCCTATCTGCCCTGTCCCCTAAACACCCTGCACAGCTCTGATCTGGGAAGAACGTAGGCTATGTAATTAAGTGTGACTCTTTCACCTGCAATTGTAGTAGGAAAATGTAATATTCTTGAAGTTTTGCTTTTTTTCCTGACAGATAGATGCGTTAGAACTTGATTTGGAAAAAAGTTGATGATATTTTGTGGCATACTGCCGCATAATCAAAAGAGTTCATTCCATTTCATTTTTCAATTTGTCTTAAATTTGAATTAGACCCAAATAATAATAATAATAATAATACATTACTTCATTGTTTGAATTTAAATTGAAATGATATGTAATTATTAACCTTGGGGAGAAAAGTAGCCTTTACATTATGTCGTTACATATAGGGCTATGATAACAAAATAAAATAAAATAGGCCTAAATAAAATAAAATGAAATAAAATGAGGAAAATAGAAATTAATTGAAAGCATTGAGGTAAAAAAGAGTGAAAAGACATATAGAGAAGAAAAGATAAAAGGCTGGAAAAAAGGAGATAAAACAGGGGGGGGGGCGAGAGAGAGAGAGGGAGAGAGAGGGAGAGAGAGGGAGAGAGAGAGAGAGAGAGAGAGAGAGAGAGAGAGAGAGAGAGAGAGAGAGAGAGAGAGAGAGAGAGAGAGAGAGAGAGAGAGAGAGAGAGAGAGAGAGAGAGAGAGAGAGAGAGAGAGAGAGAGAGAGAGAGAGATGTATGGGGGGTGATGTATCTATCATTCCTGTTCCTGCAGCACTGATGGACACCAGGCGCCATGTTGGGCTCCATCAGGCAGGGCAGGGAGAGAGAGTCTTGAAAGAGGAGCCGTGCACCCATGAGCTCACTACAGGCCTCTGCTTCTGAGCTCACACACTGTTCTTCTGTTACCAAAAATGACAGCAGATAAGCCTTCAGAAAGAGGGTGTGTGTGTGTGTGTGTGTGTGTGTGTGTGTGTCTGTGTGTGTGTGTGTCTGTGTGTGTGTGTGTGTGTGTGTGTGTGTGTGTGTGTGTGTCTGTGTGTGTGT
>NC_085860.1:20101821-20104321 GCF_034702125.1 Engraulis encrasicolus
TTTCAGTCTTACATCTCTTCAGGAGACCTCCTGAAACGTCCCATATGTTGTACACAGACAGTAGAGACCGATTCTGCTGACAGATGGAGGAGCACAGCGAAAAGGAGTGGACAATAAAAATATGGGCTGGAGAGGGGAGGACATGGAGAGAGGAGAGAGGAGAGGAGAGGAGAAGAGAGGAGAGACGAGGAGAGACGATGAGAGGAGAGGAGAGGAGGAGATGGAGAGAGGAGGAGTAGCCAATATGGATAAGCCCTGAAAACACCACTCAGTGTGCTGGACAACTGGCGAGCGGGGAGAGTTGACCTTCAGGAGAACGAGAGGGGAAGGAGGGAGGGAGCGATTGCAGGACGAGAGATGGAGAGGAGGGAAGTGAGCAAGAGAGGAGTAGAGTGGAGAAGAGGGATTGATGTACAGAGAGGTGAGGAGATGGGAAGAGAGGGATAGCTGACTGGTGTGAGAGGGGAAAGAGGGAGGTAGGGAGAGGAAGAGAGAGACGGAAAGATGGAGAGCAAGAAGTATAGGTAGTGGTAGGAGAGGAAGACCTGGAGATAGGGAGAGGGGGCGTGTGGAAAGGAATGAGGGAAGGAGAGAGAGTACTAGAGAGAAATAAATAGTGGCCATGGACAGAGGGAGGGATGGAGAGAGAGAGAGAGAAAGATGTGGAGAGATAGAGAGAGAAAGCAAGCAAGCAAGTGATGGATAGAGATAGAAGAGAAAGAGGAGGGGGAGCGATGATAGAGCTAGAGAGTTGAGCACAAGAGAGAGGAGAGAAAGAGAGAGGAGAGCAGTTGACAGAGGGAAATTCAGAGAGAGACTGGCGGAGGAGAGAAAGAGAGAAGGAGACAGATTGACAGAGAGGGAGAGGTAGATGGAGAGACTGGCTGCGTAGATGAGGGCTGGGCTGGGCTGAGCTAGGCTGGGCCTTGTATGGGCCGCATATGGGCAGCCTATGGGCTAGGCTGAGAGATGGAGAGAGACTGGCAGAGGAAAGGAGAGAGATTGACAGAGAGGGAGAGGGATGGAGGAGGAGAGAGATGGAGGGAGAGGGCTGGGCTGGTGTATGCAGTGTATGGACTAGAGAGAGGAAGAGAAGGAGAGAGATTGATAGAGCCGAAGAGGGAGAGAGAGAGAGATGGAGAAGACTAATTTCTAGACGAGGGCTGGGCTGGGTGGGGCTGTGCTGGGCCGCGTGTGGGAGAGAAAGAGAGGAGAGAGAGATTGACAGAGAGGGAGAGGAAGAGAGAGATGGAGCTGGGCTGGGCTGAGCTGGGCGGCGTATGTGTGAATGGGCTAGGCTGCGCCTCCTGACGGGGGCCTCTCTCCTGGATCTTGGCACGGCCGGCGGATGCGCGGCGAGCAGCTGGACTTCATTAAGAGCTGGTGTTAATTACTGGGAGGAGGCTGGAGAGGCGAGCGGAAAAAACACACTCACACACACACACACACACACACACACACTACCACGCCGCTGCACCACACCGCACCGCGCAATCCAGCCAGGGTCACCTTGAAATCGATCATTTAGCATCACACACACACACACGCATACACGTGGGCGAGAGTGTGTCTACAGGCACACACATTATCACATACACACATGGGTGTGTGTGTGTGTGTGTGTCTACAGGCACACACTCTGGCTAGCACACATGTGCACATACATGCTGCTTACACAAACACACACATGCACTCGCACACACGCATGCATGCACGCACGCATGCACGCACGCATGCACGCACGCATGCACGCACGCATGCACACAAGTGCCATACACATACAGGCTTATTATAGAGTATGTAATCATGTTCATGTTATATAAACACACACAGACGCACACAAAATACACACATACACACACACACACACACACACACACACACACACACACACACACACACACACACACACACACACACACACACACACACACACACACACACACACACACACACACACACACACACACACACACACACACACACACACACACACACACACACACACAAGCCCAAAGAGAGAGCTGGGAGGCATAGAGACAGGAAGATAGACAGATCAGAAAGCACTCACGCCAGCCTGTGTCTGGTTGAAATTAACCAACACAACAGGATCGCTTCAACATGCAGACATGTGCTTGTGTGTTTCCTTCTGTAGTGTCTACACAGATTTGCTCAAAAATGTAACAGCTTTCACATGTATGGTGAATTCAGGTATATTGGGCCACTCTGGGCCATTCGCTTGTATGCAAACAAGTGGTCCAATTTACTTGAATTCACCAAATATTCTGATCAGTACATACTTAAACTACCATAGACTAAAATAACGGAGCCCAAAGTTCAATTCTGCTGTGTTAGGGGTCTGAGCCCGGCTCTCCGGCGGTGGCTGCACTGCAAATGAGAACAGTGGTGTAGTCTACGTAGAACACGGGTATACGGAGTATACCCACTTCTAAATTTCAGGGATTTCAGTATAACCACTTAAAATTGATTGATCCATTGT
>NC_085860.1:20109321-20114321 GCF_034702125.1 Engraulis encrasicolus
TGTGTGTGTGTGTGTCTGTGTGTGTGTGTGTTTGTGTATGTATCTGTGTGTTTGTGTATCTCTGTGTGTGTGTGTGTGTGTGTGTGTGTGTGTGTGTATGTGTGTGTCTGCAGTTGCCGCACAGTCAGTGTTGTATGCCGCTGTGCCGCCATTCCGGCTCGGAGTCTCCGGCCGCGCAGATGATCTGTGGCGTCGCAGGAAACCGCAGGACCGAGAGGGAGCTCAGTAGTGGTGTCTGTCTCTGTGTTTGTGAATGTGTGTGTGCACACAAGTGTGTGTGCCTAAACATGCATATGTATATTTATTAAGGTGTGTGTGCGTGCGTGCGTGTGTGTGTGTGTGTGTGTGTGTGTCTGGTGTGTAAGAGGCAGTGTGCCACTGTTTCCTAGAGGGTGTTTGCGCCCTGCGTGTGTTCGCCGTGTTGTTGCCGAGTGATTTGGTTGTATAAGCGAGGGTGTGTTTGGTGTGTGTGTGTGTGTGTGTGTGTGTGTGTGTGTGTGTGTGTGTGTGTGTGTGTGTGTGTGTGTGTGTGTGTGTGTGTGTGTGTGTGTGTGTGTGTGTGTGTGTGTGTGTGTGTGTGTGTGTGTGTGTGTGTGTGACTTGCTTGCATAAGCAAGGGTGTATTTGGGAAGGCTGCAGGGGATTTCAGCAGAGATCACGAGGGGGTGGCCAGACTTAGTGTTGTACTGTAGTGCAGTATAATGTAGTGTGTGTGTGTGTGTCACAGGTGTGTTGTTGTATAACTCGGGGTGAGCTGGGAGATTCAGGAAGCGTAGGGGATGGGTGAGGGTAGGAGGTTTTTTTTCTTACATTTCATTTCTTTTTGTAAGATCGTGTGTGTGTGTGTGTGTGTGTGTGTGTGTATTTGTATGGACATTCCAGACCACCTTGGCTGCAGCCACAAGACTTATGCATGCAGCAACATCCAACATACGCGCGCGCACACACACACACACACACACACACACACACACACACACACACACACACACACACACACACACACACACACACACACACACACACACACACACACACACACACACACACACACACATCCTGTGTGAAGCGGAAAGCCAGGTTTCCTCAGCACCGTGCCAAGCTAAGCAACGTCTGGGTTTTTGCACCCGGTGGATAGCGACATGTGAGCATGTTACTCTGAGCGAGCCATGGAACTTTCTCCTACGTACATGCTCCCCCTCGTATAGTGTGTGTGTGTCTGCGTCTGTGTGTGTGTATGTGTGTGTGTGCTTGTGCGCGTGTGTGTGCGTGTGTGTGCGTGTGTGTGTCTGCCATTGTGTTTTGTTAGTCAATTCTTCAAGTCCTCTGATTGACCATAAAATAATAATAATTTGATAAAATAATAATAAAAATGTGATAATAATTTTGAAGCTAACAATGATAATGTTTTCTCTACAATATTCTTTACCTGAAGAATCAACGCCAAAAACGGCGATACTTAAGTGTGAAACTCTGTCATATGCATCACGTGACCAAATGTCCACTGCCATGCCCATGCTTCTAGGCTCCATGTGACCAAATCTCCACTGCCATTGTCATACTCATAGGCACCTTCTGTAGAAGTAGCTTCATCTTCCTCCTTCCACTTTCTCAGGGTTTCATATATTTTCACTTCTGCACCTAGTAAAGTCTGCTTCTCCAACTCTGGCATCATGTGAGGAGTAGAAAAACTGAGAGAGGAGGATGTGAATGGAGAGAGAGGGAGAGATGGAGGGAGAGATGGAGGGAGAGAGGGAGGGAGAGAGGGAGAGCTAGCTGACAGGGGGGTGGAGGGATGGTGTTGTGTGGATGGGCGGAGGGCGAGGGGGTGGGGGAGGTATATGCTTTGATAAGTATCTTGCTTAGGTGTCAGTCACATTAAAGCATGCTGACAGCCTTCGCTTCCAGACTAAACTTCGGACAAATAGCTTTCCGATCGATACTTTCCCCAACAGCAATATTTGGTATCAATGTGTGTCCTTCTCATTACATGCTGAGCTTGGCTGTCTCTCCGGGCCCTGAATAATTTATCCCACTCGCTCCAACCCCCCCTGAACACCACACACTCTACACTCTCGCTAGCCCCCCCCCCCCCCCCCCCCCCCCCCCCCCCCCCCCCCTTGCTAACCCCCCACCCACCCCGACCTCAGACGTGGAGAAACTGCATGAAGAAGCAAGCAAGGCTAGTTACTGGATACTTCTTTCCTCTCCACTCTTTTGCTCTACCTTTCCCTCACCTCTCACTCCTCTCTCTCTCCTTAACTTCCATTGCTTTTTTATTTCCTCGCTGTTTCTCTCGTCTTTTTCTCCTCTGTCTATCATCTGTTCACCCTCTCTCTTTCCATGGGCGCTCTTCCGGTATCCTCATTACGGGGCCTGTGTAATCTCACCATTTTACCTCCTGGTGCTTCTCTCAGTGAGAGGCATACATGATGTTAGGCCCATTAGGCTTAGGCACACACGCAGACACACATACGCACACGCACGGACACACACACGCATGCACATGCATCCACAGGCAGACGCGCGCGCACACACACACACACACACGCACACACACATTCACACACACACAAACAAACACACACACACACACACACACACACACACACACACACACACACACACACACACACACACACACACACACACACACACACACACACACACACACACACACACAGAGCAACTTTGGCTACCTGTTTGCGTTGGTTGTTTTTCCCCAATCTGCCTGTCAGCTTCTTTATCTGCCCTTGTCCCCACAAGTTGCATGAGATACTGATGCCACAGCTGTCAGGCTGCTTCTACATATTTTTCTTTTTTTTAAAAATTTATTTTTGGGCTTTTTAGCCTTTATTTGGGTAGAACAGTTAAGGAGAGTGACCGGAAATGAGTGGGAGAGATAGAGAGATCGGGAAATTGGAAATCGGGTCCCCTAGATTCACAGTATGGCACCCTAGCCTAGCCCGCTGAGCCATGGCACCCCACCACCCCCTTCACTCTCTATTTCTGTCTACCTGTCTGTCTGCCTCTCCGATCTTTGTCCCCTCGGTCCCCAGGAGGGAGGCCCATAATTATCTAGTGGGGACACTGGGTCCTGTTTTTGCAGGTGACCGCCACCAGCCGCTCTGTCCTTTCTCTGTTTGAGGAAACTCCTCTGGCACGATCAGGCACACACACACGCACGCACACACAGAGACACACACACACACAGACACACACACACACACACACACACAGGCGCACACACGCACGCACGCACGCGCGCGCACGCACTCGCACTCACACACACACGCGCGCGTGCGCGCGCACACACACACACACACACACACACACACACACACACACACACACACACACACACACACACACACACACACACACTCACACACTGCTCTCCTTCGCCAACTTGTCTTTTATTTGGGTCGAGTTGTCTTGGCTTTCGACGGCAGCCATCACTCTTCTCCTGTCTCTCTCTCTCTCTCTCTCTCTCTCTCTCTCTCTCTCTCTCTCTCTCTCGCTCTTTCTCCCTCTCACTCGCTTTTTTATCTGTCGGTTCTAGCACCTTATCTTCCTTTTCACCTCTCTTCTTCTCTTTCATTATTCCTCTCTTTCCTACTACTTGCACTCTGTCACTCACTTCCTCTTATTTCATTCTCTCACTCTCTCTCTCTCTCTCTCTCTCTCTCTCTCTCTCTCTCTCTCTCTCTCTCTCTCTCTCTCTCTCTCTCTCTCTCTCTCTCTCTCTCTCTCTCTCTCTCTCTCTCTCTCCCTCTCTCTCTCTCTGTCTCTTGTCAGTGGGCCGGGTGAAGGTTAGCGGGCTACACTGGGGAGGAAGAGGGGGAGCGCAGGAGGGGAGGAAGAGAGAGAGAGAGGGAAGGGAGGAACATTAGCTAGGAGGATAATGGAGGTCTGGAAAGATGGCTAATGATGGGGCCGGCCTCTGAGGAATTCACACCGCCCAAGATTCCTCCTTCCCATCTCCTCCCTCCCTCCCTCCCTCCCTCTCCTTCTTCACTCTCTCCTCTTCTCTCCTCTTCTCTCTTCTCCTCTCCCTCTGTCTCCATTTATTCTATCCTCTTCTCTGTGCTCCTTGTCTGTACACACGCATGCACGCATGCACGCACGAACACACACATTCTGCAGCAAGGGAAAGAAAGAAAACTGAGGTTTTGCTGTGACCCCCCCCCCCAACCGTCACCCCCCCGGTTCATTTTCACCAAGGTCCTCATCACCTGCTCCACATCCACCACCCTAACCCCCCTGCCCCAATCCACCCACATCTCCAACCCCACCCCCAGCCTCAGCCCCATCAACCCCATCGAAACCCCCCATGCGCTGCCCCACGCCACACCCCCCCCACACCACACCCCCAGCCCCTTTCCTCCACCCACTCCCTGTCAGGGGCCGGTCGTCACTAAGCATTATAAATGTTAGCTTAAATCGGCCGATAATCTCCCCCCGCATAATAATAAAGTTTTATTGCGGTGTTCCTATTAGCGAGTTAATGTTGTCTGCTGATGGCGTGTAATTGTGCTTCCTTCCTCCGCTCCTCCTCGGCGTAGCGCGTCTCGCAGTCCCCCTAGTCCAATCAGGTCCGCGCGGGGAGGGGGGAAATAAATAGCCTAATGCTGTTTTAATTACCGAAAACATAAAGCGCCGCTGCCTCTGCAACGACTCTCTCTCACACTTACACACATACACACAGACACACACACACACACACAAACACAAACACACACTCACATACACACACACTCACATACACACACGACGCACGCACGCACGCACGCACACATTCACACACATACACACATGCAAACACACAAACACATAAACACACACACACACACCTCTCGCCTTGCAGAGCGTTGAACTCTCTCTCTCTCTCTCTCTCTCTCTCTCTCTCTCTCTCTCTCTTTCTCTTACTCTCTCTCTCTCTCTCTCTTTCTCTTACTCTCTCTCTCCCTCAGTTGTCTTAGCCTCGCCTCGCCCACATG
>NC_085860.1:20124321-20126821 GCF_034702125.1 Engraulis encrasicolus
GGCGTTGGCTGTTTGTCAGTGCTGTTTATGCCCCTCTCACGTCACGCAGCTCTTGTGAGATGGCAAGATGCACACAGATTCTCTTGTCGCCATGACGCCAGGGCTAATTACGCCAACTTAAGTGCGCTAGCTAGCCGCCGGTAGCCGCACAGCACACTGCTCCATTCTCTGCACCCCGTCAAACGACGCTAGCCACTGCTATATGCAAACTGTTCTATTCTCTGAACCCCATCAAACGACGCTATCCGCTGCTAGCGCAGTCACATATTTTTGCGCCCCGTCAAATGACGATAAGCGGCGTTAGCGCACGCTGTTCCATTCTCCACTCCCTGTCAAGCTCTGCTAGCCCACTCGTCCCTCACTGGCACAACGAGTGTCCTGGCCTTTCTTCTCCTCGTGCCCAGACAGACTCGTCTCTGCTTCGCGTCCTGTTGAGTCGTGTTGTGCTGTGTTGTGTGCGTGTAGTGTGTTTGTTTGCGGGTCTCTTTGTGGGCATGTCTTTTTCTTTTTCTTTTCTTTTCTTAGTGCCCAGTCTCCTTTCTGGCAGCAGTCCGTGAGTGTGGGTGCGTGTGTGTGCGTGCGCGCGCGTATGTGCGTGCGTGTCGTGTCGTGTCGTGTCGTGTCGTGTGTGTGTGTGTGTGTGTGTGTGTGTGTGTGTGTGTGTGTGTGTGTGTGTGTGTGTGTGTGTGTGTGTGTGTGTGTGTGTGTGTGTGTGTGTGTGTAAAAAAGGGAATGAGAACGTGGTGGCACTTGATGTTGGAGTATTTCTCAGTGTGTGTGTGTGTGTGTGTGTCTGTGTATGTGTGTGTAGAGAGAGCATTTCTCAGTGCATAATTTAAAAAGTTTCTCTCCAGTCATCATCTCCTGTGGATTCTGGCTTCTCACACGCCCCCCACCCTGCTCCCCACACCCCCTCACCACCCTCCTCTCTTCTTCTCTTATTGTCATTATCTCTCTCTCTCTCTCTCTCTCTCTCTCTCTCTCTCTCTCTCTTTCTCTGTTTCTCTCTCTCTGTCTTCCCACTGTCTCTTTCTCTCGCTTCCCACTCCTGATCACGCCTCCCCACCACACACGCACTCTTCCTTTCTCTCTCTCTCTCTCTCTCTCTCTCTCTCTCTCTCTCTCTCTCTCTCTCTCTCTCTCTCTCTCTCTCTCCATCAGTAAGTTTACCTCGGTGACAGCCCCCTGTGCGTGGCGGAGGCAGTGGCTGCCTGTGGTCTGGCTATTAGCAGCGGCTCCTCTCCTCTCCGCTCCGCTCTGCTCTGCTGTATGCGGCTCGGCAGCCATAACGCTTCATTTACAAAACACTGGTGCTTAATGTGGGAACGGAGTGAAGCGCCGCCCGCGAGTAGGTGTCGGACCACTAATGTGCTTCTCTGTCTGCGCCTCGCTCCACGATCACCCCATTTCACACTCTTCCTCTTCCTTTTTTCTTTTCTTTTCTTCTCCTTCTTCTCTTTCTGTCGTTCTCTTCTCAATTTGTCTCTTCTTCTCACAATCACTTTCAGGTTTTTTTTTTCTTCTGTCCTCTGTCTTCAGTTTGTTCCTTCCCTCTCTATCAATTAAATACTTCTCTCTCTATTTCTCTTTCTCTGTGTCTCTCACTTTAGTTCGCTTTCACTCCTTCATCTCACTCAATAAACACCTCTCTCTCTCTCTCTCTCTCTCTCTCTCTCTCTCTCTCTCTCTCTCTCTCTCTCTCTCTCTCTCTCTCTCTCTCTCTCCATGTATTCTGTTGGCACTCCGGATGATTATTCTCATTCTTCCAATTTATTCTGTTTTTCATTGCAGTCTCTAACTTTCTTGTTTTCCACTTTGTCATTCTTCTTTCATCAGTAGTCTCTTACTTTATAAAAGACCATACAAGGTGTTGGCAAGATCTCAGACGCAAGTCCATAAAACGCACATATTCACACGTGTGCATTGTGCACGCATGCACGCACACACACACACACACACACACACACACAGTGACACCTTAAGAACTATATTTGGGATGTTTTTGTATGGGGTGTGTGTGTGTGTGTGTGTGTGTGTGTTTGTGTCCCTGCGTGCGTGTCTGCCGTGTCCAATGTGGATGTGAGTGTGTGTGTTTTGATTGGGGACTTGAGAGAGAGGGAGAGAGAGAGGGAGAGAGAGAGAGAGAGAGAGAGAGAGAGAGAGAGAGAGAGAGAGAGAGAGAGAGAGGGAGAGAGAGAGGGAGAGAGAGAGAGAGAGAGAGAGAGAGGTGGCAAGGATGGGACTGGAGACTTTAGAGAGTGAGAGAGGTAGCGAGGGTGGGACTAGGAGTTGGAGGGGGCGCGGTGGAAGCTCGCGCCGGCGAGAGCAGAGGTGAATCTTAATGGAGTGTCGCGCGTGTGTTTATCGTCTCCCTCATCGCTGTTTACGGCCCAGTCGCCTGGAACTAATTTACTAATTGAGTTTAAGTCTGGGAACGAGGTGGCAAGGGGGGACTTCTGTTTGTAGCAGTCTGTCTGCCTGTATGGATGCGTGGTTGGGT
>NC_085860.1:20141821-20146821 GCF_034702125.1 Engraulis encrasicolus
CCAATGGGATTAAAGGCATGACATAGAGACGGAAAAAAGAGGAAGAGGAACGAGTGTGTAATCTCATAACATTGAGATTGAGATTTGAGAGTGAGAAATGGAATGAAGAGAATGAAATGAGACAGAGAGAGAGAGAGACAGAGAAAGAGAGAGAGAGAGAGAGAGAGAGAGAGACTGATTAAGAAAGAGTGTGTGCAGACAGTGTGCTGACAGCAGTGGTGGACAGTAACGAAGTAAATGTAATTCGTTACTGTACTTAAGTAACATTTTCATACTTTCATACTTTACTCAAGTATTTTTATTTGGTAAGACTTTATACTTTTACTTCACTACATTTCAAAGAGAAATTTAGTACTTTCACTTCGTTACATTTACAGAAACACTCGTTCCTTACTCGTTCCTTTTTTATTTAAGGCGATATACGGCAGGTGGATTAATTAATTTTCAATGCCATGGTGAAATGAAATCTTCACGCTGGTGTGAAGAAATTGAAACTGAATCCGATTGGCAGACTCAGAGATTCGGCATTGTGATTGGTTGTAATGTGTCACGTGACAAGCTCTACTGTACAGAATTAGTTTTAGAAGGAAAGGAGAACCATACCACTGATGTGTCCACTGTTGCGACTTGCGAGATGAATTGAAATAAGAAGAAACGGTACTTACTAGTAACATGCGGAAAGCACAGCAAAACAATAAAGCAGGCGACAGTAACGTTGTTGGAGTGTATTAATCTGCACATCGTTCGTTGTGTGAGGGGGAGAGGTTTAGCTCGCAGGCTGCACTCGTCTGACACCAAGACGAAATTTGTTAGATAGGCTTCGCGTTTGAACTGAATAATCAGCGAATTGATACTTAATTAACTGATTATTTGACTTACTGTGCTATATCTGTGTTGTGGCTTACAATGTAGCGTGTTGGTTTCTTGAGTCAAGTATAGCCTACACAGGTTGCCTAAAGATGCTGCTTATTCCAAACCATCCAGGCGCACAACTCCGTGATAGCCTTCCTTCCCCTCAATACATTGCAGTAGCCTATTTTCTGAAGAAGTTGGGGATATCAATTACTTGTCTAATAGACTCTCCTGTCACCAAAAAGATGATTTGCTTCAACATTTTGGAAAAGAGGCTTGTGTAAAGGGTTATTTTGAATCCTTACATGAGGATTGCCTTGGCCACCACATGTTGCAAAGTGAGGCTGCATGCAACATCTTTGCAACATGTATCCTTTCCCTAAAGTCAAGTCACAGGCTAAAAGCACTGGCAATACCACCAAAGCGAGGTTGTAACAGACAGCAGTAACAACGTAAAAAAAATTAGAAAAAATGGACTTTGGCTAAATATTGGCCCAGTGATGTGCACAGGCACAAAAGGCTTTTTCATGATCAGACAGATAAGTGTTCCAATTAAGTTGTATCAAGTAGGCTATTGCAAATCATTGGCATCTAGCAAATAGAGACCATTACAAGTAGCCTATTTTAAGATGTTCCTATCTTTAAAGGTAGCTTAATCGCAAGAAGTCTGATTGTCCATACATACTGTAGGCCTAAGCCAACCTCAACATAACCAAACACTACATAATAACAACAACAACAACAACAACAACAACAACAACAACAACAACAACAACAATAATAATAATAAGAAGAAGTCTGCCAAAACCATAATTATAACAAAAAATAAGCATAAAGTACTTTATACTCTAACACCTTGCTGTCACAAATAAGTAGGCCTATACTGGACTGTAGGCCTATGGCTGGGGTATTGTAGTAGTTGTTCTAATAGGCATATAATCAATTTCAGCCTAATCATTCTTAATATTAATGGTCCTTTCATGTGTTCTATTGGGCATGTTAGGGTCAGTATTAAATGTTTAGAGAGGTAAAAATTAACTTCTGATGCTATAACATCCATGGACTTACTCCACAGTGTTTCTGAGGCCTGTTATGGCCTAGTTCTAACATGTTGGTATAGCCTATGCAAATTAGAGGATATTTAATTAGATATGACCAAACTACAACACTTAAACATTAAAATTGCACCAAAGGCTTAATTTTTAAGTTTTTACTTTTTACTTTTAATACTTAAGTATTTTTGACGGCAGATACTTTTGTACTTCTACTCAAGTAAAAAAGTGAGGTGAATACTTTTACTTTTACTTGAGTAGTTTTCGATGCAAGGTAACTGTACTTTTACTCAAGTACATAACTGGTGTACTTCGTCCACCACTGGCAGACAGACACAACATAGAGATTAAAAGAGGGCAGAAAAAGACACACACACACACACACACACACACACACACACACACACACACACACACACACACACACACACACACACACACACACACACACACACACACACACACACACACACACACACACACACACACACACACAGAAGCAGACAGAGAGCGTGATGAAGAAAGTGTTTGTAGACACAACATAGACAGAGATTGAGAGAGAGAGAGAGAGCGCGAGATAGTGATAGAGAGAGGTGAGAGATAGAGAGACAAAGAGAGCGAGAGAGAGAGACATAGAACGAAAGAATGAAAGATGGAAAGAGAGAATGAAAGAAAGATTGCAAGAAAGAAAGAAAGAAAGAGTGTGCAGACAGTGTTGAGTGGTGATGGGCAGGCGGCTGGGCTGGGCCCCCGGGATGCGGCGAACACGCCTGTTTGATGTTGGCAGCTGATTAATGGGTTGAGAGAAGCAAGTGTGTGTGTGTGTGTGTGTGTGTGTGTGTGTGTGTGTGTGTGTGTGTGTGTGTGTGTGTGTGTGTGTGTGTGTGTGTGTGTGTGTGTGTGTGTGTGTGTGTGTGTGTGTGTGTGTGTGTGTGTGTGTGTGTGTGTGTGTGTGTGTCTCTGAGAGAGAGACAGAGAGACAGGTGGTGAGAGTTTGACTGGGCCCTCTGAGCCCAGTGGTTCCAGGGGCCATGCTGGTGTGTGCATGTGTCTGTGTGAGAGAGTGTGTGTCGGAAGGGCTTACGGAGAAGTGTGTGCGTGTGTGTATGAGTATCTGTTGAAGGTGTTAGCAAGTTGTCTGTGTGTCTGTGTGTGTGTGTGTGTGTGTATGTGTGTGTGTTCTGGAAGGGCTTACTTAAAGCTAGGTGTGTGTGTGTGTGTGTGTGTGTGTGTGTGTGTGTGTGTGTGTGTGTGTGTGTGTGTGTGTGTGTGTGTGTGTGTGTGTGTGTGTGTGTGTGTGTGTGTGTGTGTGTGTGTGTGCGCGCGCGCGCCCCTGTGTGTGTGTGTGTGTGTGTTTGGTGGGGGTGGTAGGGCACCCCTGCTGGTTACCCTTGAACACTCGGCGGAGGTGTTGACGCTCCCCCGCGCCCGAGCTGCTCACGAGGGGGCAGCAGCAATTAAAGCAGCACAGCGGAGAGCAGCCAGGAGAGGAGGAGGAGGAGGAGGAGGAGGAGGAGTGGTGGAGGGGGAGGAGGAAGAGGAAGAAAGGGAGGGCACCACAGCGGAGAGCAGCTAGGAGAGGAGGAGGAGGAAGAGGAGGAGAGGTGGAGGAAGAAAGGGAGGGCAGCCAGGAGAGGAGGAGGAGGCAGAGGAGGAGAGGTGGAGGAGTAGAGGAAAGAAGAAGAGGAAGAAAGGGAAGAAAGGGAGGGCAGCCATCAGGGAGGAGGAGGAAGAGGAGGAGGAGTGGAGGAAGAAGAGTGGAGGAGAAGAGGTGGTTGAGGACAGCACGAAGAAAGCAGCCAGGAGATGAGGAGGAGGAGGAAGAGGAGGAGGAATGGTGGAGGAAGAAGGGGAGAGCAGCCAGGAGAGGATGATGAGGAGGAGGAGTGGAGAGGTGGAGGAAGAAGTCGAGAGCAGCCAGAAGAGAGCAGCCAGGAGTGGAGGATGAAGAAGAGGAGGAGAAGTGGAGGAGGACAAGTGGAGGAGAAAGGGGAGAGTGGAGGACAGCAGGAAGGAAGTGGCCAGAGGAGGAGGAGGAAGAGGAGGAAGAGGAGGAGGAGTGGAGAAGAAGAAGAAGAGGAGGAGGAGGAGGGGAAAAGTGGAGGGCAGCGGGAAGAAAGCAGGCAGGGCAGAGGAAGAGTTCTAGTATCGCAGAGAGCAGGCAGGATGGCGGAAGAAGAGAGGAGGAGGAAGACAGGAAAGGAGAAAGAGAGGAAAGGAGGAAGAGGAAAGAAGGAAAGGAGGAATCCAGATGCTCCATACCACAACACATAGCCACTGCAGGGAGGAGAGAATGAGGGTGAGTTGGAGAGAGAGGGAGCAATGAAGGAAAATGAAGAAGAGGGAAAGCAAGAGAACTAAAGGATAAGAAGAGAGAGGAGGATGTATGCGGGAGATGCAATGAGAAGAGAGAACGAGAGAGCGAGAGGGAGAGACAGACAGAGAGATGGAGAGACAGACAAATAAAGAGAGGGAGAGAGACAGGTAAGCAGCAGGTAGACACAGACAGAGAGATGGAGAGACAGACAAATGGAGAGAGGGAGAGAGACAGGTAAGCAGCAGGTAGAGCGGGGGAGAAGGACTGCAGAGAGGGCCAGCAGATGGAGGTTAAAGTCAGAAGGAGAGAGGGAGGGAGGGAGGCTGCGTAGGGAGGGAGGGAGGGAAAGAGCGAGGGAGAGAGAGAGAGCAAGGAAGAGCGAAGCTGCGGAGAGGAAGTCAGAAGGGAGAGAGGGCAGCGTGCAAGGAGAGAGATAAGTGTTGGCAGAAGGGGGGGTTGAAGAGCTGACCTGCTGAATATCAGGGGGGAGGCTGACGGGGAGGAATGGCCATCCAAGATGGAGGGCCTGGAGACTGGAGGAGGAGGAGGTGGAGGGGGAGGAGGAGGAGGGGGAACAGGTGGCATGAGGGAGAGAGAGAGAGAGAGAGAGAGAGAGAGAGAGAGAGAGAGAGAGAGAGAGAGAGAGAGAGAGAGAGAGAGAGAGAGAGAGGGGTACAGGAGCTGGACACAGGAAGTAATGCAGCAGGTGTAAGATAAAGAGAGTGGTGGTAAGAAAGACGAGAGAGAGAGAGAGAAGTAGAGAAGAGGAGAAGAGGATT